>NW_009723975.1:0-105191 GCF_000703405.1 Apaloderma vittatum | reverse complement strand
AACCCCTAACATTCTGTGATTCTGTGAGTGAATATGATAAAAAGAATGTAGTACTGATGGATTCTAAAAAGAACTTTAAATTCTTACAGTATTTTTCGTAAAAATAGTTTCTCTCTATGTGCTTCTGCGTTTAATACTGAGCTGGAATCCATATTCCATAACGACACCTTGTACATCTGGCAGGACGAAATTGGAACTTCCCTTCCAAATGACATCGGTCAAAATTTAGTCCTGGAAAATAGAGAACAGGAATACCTCTCCAATACCTCTCTTGACAAATTAATTTTTTTTAATCTTAAGAGTTTTGAACACTGACATACACTCCTTCGAAGACAAAAGATGGTGATTTAGCATGTATGGTAGAAGACAAATTACACTCCTCACTGATTTGCTGTTCACATGTCTCTAATGTTGCTGATCATTGTGTTTTTAGGAAAATATGATAGAAATCTGAAGAAGTGTTGGCAAATGAATGTTTTCTGAGAATTCTTTCAGGGAAGATAGCTGGCAATTTCCCATGTCTCAGATTGGTTTTCTCTTGCTATGTGGGATGGAATCTTTGGAATCACTCCAAAGTCCTTTTTCCAAACGGGCAATTTAAACCAATTTCCAATTTATTCTACTTCTGGGTGTACCTTGCACATCACTAACACCTGTAGAGAACATACATGCCCACAGTGAAAAATTTGTTATTTGTTTGATTCACTCAGCATTAAATTGTTATGGGCAGCTTACAACAAGTTTCGTTTGAGAGAGTAAATAAGTAAATAAGCTTTTTATGTAAACTGTGTTGCATGAAGAAGGTGAACAGAGAGAGGAAACAAATGCTGTTGTTATCTATTGCTATTATTAGTGATTCAGTTTTTGAGTATGTCTTTGTTTATTACTGGATTTTAACTGTGTGAATTTTGCTATCTGTCAGATATTTTGTTCTGCACAAGCTGACAAACCTGAAATTTCTCGATACTCGTAAAGTAACAAGGAGGGAGAAGGAGGAAGCCTTGGTGAGAGGTGCCTTCATGAAGGTGGTTAAGCCCAAGGATGCTAAGGTAGGAGAGTAAATGGGAGAAGGAACGACAATGTGATTTGTTAGCACTGCTTAAAATAAATCCAAAAGCTTGGCTGCATCTTTTGCTAAAGTAACAGACAAAACCTTTCAACTGAAAGGGCTGGTAAATGTGGCCACGTGAGGAACAAAAGGCTTAGTAATTTTTATGTGTTTTAATATCAAACTGAACTGTTGCATCGGGTTAATGGACTGCAATTATCTTACAGAAGTTCTGGTTTCCAAACTCTGATTCATATAACAAAGTAACTAATATGTGTTCCTGATCTTAAAAGAGTATTTGTTATCCGTCTAAAGATACATAACAACTGTGTGATATGCTTTTGTGAAAGAATGCAATTTTTTCTGACAATTTGTCCCTTGCTTTTTATATGAAATACAAATGTCTGTTGCAGAGCTCACACCTATGGTGTTTATTGGGTTTTAGTGGCCCAGCTGATTTTAATTTTGTATGATGTTACTTAATGTGATGTCTTGCTAATAAGCATTGAAAACATCAGAGAGACAGTCTGGGTAATCTGAGCTTTTGATACTGCTTGCGTCATCTCTGGGCATGCTGCTGATGGAAATAGAATGCGAATTTGAATTCCCCACTTCACCATCATTTTCTGTTGTTGATCAATACATGATAACAGCAATCTGAGCTTCAGGGTGCTTTATTGCTGCAGATCTTTCTCAAAACTCCACTCAACTTTTCAGTCTGCTTGCTTTCTGTTTGCTGTTTTATTTGCTAAAATATACCATCAATAATTTATTGCAGATTTCCAATAATGCTGAATAATAATGTAGCAGTTATGGAAATGCACTGTTTGGTAGCATACCGGTGTTGCTAGATAAATGCATTATCACAAGTACAATTGCAGAGCATAACAAATTAATTCAGACTGATTCATTTATAGTTACTAAAATGTTAACAGTTCTGATACAAGTGTAGCTGTGATATATTCTTTACCACTGCCTTTAGTTATTTCAGCTTCATATATGTAATAAATGAAATGGTTTATTTCTGAGCTGTTGTGTATATCTTATTCACAGCAAATCATCTTTGCTGAACCTGGCCAAACGCAACAGCTGAAGTATGTTAGATATAGCATATATATGTTGTCTTCTATTACAATTCTTAACTAATCTGATTTTGGATCTGGTGAAACATTTTTTAATTTTATTAGCAATTAGCTTTTTCATTTAGAAGTCTGCTCTTTTTAACCAACTTAGTAGTGTAAGAGAAGAAAAAAGTATCTGTTTCTTCAAGTTGAAGTTTCTTTTCTAGATTAAACCTCTTTTTAAGTCAATAGCTAAGGGTAAATTACTTCACAAATGTAGGGATAACATCTTTATCTTTTATATCTGTAATTGAACCTTTTGTATAGTTTTGAATTATTTACCCACTAAGTCTTATGCTAAAACATACATTTATTTCAGCAAATTTGCAGAAGGCACAAATTTACTGTTGTTATTGCCGTACTAAAGGCTTTTTTTTTTTTCCTTTATAAATGGTTTGGTACAAATTGCTGATGGTAAAATCATTGTAAATGCTTTTCATGGCACGAATTAATGTTTCTTAAGGTGCTACAAAATTACCCTCATCATACAATATTATGTACATGTTATAGAAGTAGCTAATTTAAAATAAATATTAAATTCGATGCAGAAGAGATATTATAAACCTCTTAAAATTATCTTGAATTTGTGCCTGTTTCCTAGGATATTCATGCTTACAGTAAGTATGCATGCAAACTCTTTATGTCTGAGAACACTCATAGAGGCCTCTCTGCATATAGGTTTACAGATGCCGATACGTATGTATATAGTTACTTAGAGCTATACTCAAAGACCATAACAAGCAGCATTCCTCTGTATATCACGAAGATGATGTGCACAATAACTGTACTTTTAAATTCTATGTTTTATATTGAATACATAGCGTTTTTTCATCCTTAGGGTTTCCCAGATCTTGTGCTCTCTGTCTGTTCATCAGTTCTCCTCCCATATATTTGTTGAGATTTTTGACTGTCTTCGGTCAGATTTAACAGACAGCTAGTGATAATATAGTCTAAGCTTTCTGAAACTAGTTAGAGGATATGCCTTGGTTCAAACTAAGAGGAAGACTGCAGCACATCCAGTATTGGTTGTTAGAAAAACTTGAAAAGTTGACCTAATGATGTAAGACCCTGCTGATAGTGAGCTTCCTAAGAATGGTTTTTCCTTCACTCTAAGGCATTAGCCACAGTGTCAGCATATGCTTGCCAGGAGTTGGAGTGATTATTACTTGTGGTGGAAACCACACAGAAATGTCTTTCTGCCAGAGGTGGCAACACTAGTGAGCCTATCGGACTTGCTTTTTCAGAAACAAACAAACAGACAAATAAAATATTGTTAGGTTTTCCCCCCTCCATTATGATAAGCAGGAAATGGTACAGCTTATTCAGCATAAAAAGCAGACTGATGATCTAAAGAGGCTGTGTTGTGGGGAGTTGTTTTCATTTTAGTCTTGACATGAAATACTTGGGAGAGCAAAATACCCCACCAAAAAAAAAAAGCAGAAAATGAGAATAAAAGGAAGAAATTTCCATCTGACTAGCTTGTGTTTACTCAAACGCGAAAGTATCTAGCAATCACCAGTCATCACTAAGTCATAAATATTTTATTTTGTATAAATTTTTCCACTTTCATTTTTCCGTAGTTTTTCAATTTTTTTAACAGAACACTGCACTTTCTTGTGCTTTGCTTCATTTCATCCTTTGTTTAAAATGCATCTATTTGTGATACAACTGTCTTATGGAAGGATGCAGTCATTTATTAGAAAACAGTTTAATGTTACAATGCAGTGTTCCATCTCGCTATGTAAGTGAGCTCGACTTCATTATTCTGTGATGTTTATGTTTTCTTTTGTCATAATATTGAACATTGTATCATGCCTGATTTTAATAAAGATTGGGTAAGCCTGGCTGGATAAGAGGCATTGAGTCAGATGAGGAAGCCGTCTTTAATGACCAGACCATGACCTCATTTCACTGGCGTAAGTATAGATCAAAGTGGAGGATGCCTGTCCAGTGTGAAGTGTGTTTCTAGGCATGACAGCACTTCACATCAGAAAGACAGCTCCAGAATACGACAGTCAAAATTGCTTAATTATGTCCCAGCTTTGTAATTATTTGTCCCTGCTTCTACAAAGAGTACAGTTGTCATTTCTGGATGTAATTATTTAAAAATGTACCCTTCTTTCGTTTATAGGTATATGAATTGTCATTCCAACTGTTTCGTCTTTAAGACTTAAAGATGCGAAAGAGAATGTGATCTGAGAATACATGTTAAGACTCCATATTTTTACACTGCATTTGATATAAATAAATGAACTGAAATTATGATGTGTCGAAGCACATAATATTTTCATATTCTCAAGGTCTATATTCACGATGATTTAATCCAGATGATAAAATGTGGATATATCCATTATATTTAAAATATGTTGCTATTAATATATACACATTGTCATAGGCCTCTTTAAATATAAGTTGAATTACTTAAAAGTAGGTACTTTTATAAAATATGTATATTGCCCAGTGTTTTGCAACCCATCTACCCAGTAACTATTTTTTAGCTTACTGCACCTTTAAAGTTAACATTTTTATCAGTTTTATTTATGGTATCAAAGCAAGCAGTATATATTTGGTCACAAGTAACAGTCTTGTGGCTTATAGGACCAAATCATCAGTGGGTATCCATGGGTATGCTTCCAAGTAACTAACTTAATATTATGTGGAGTTCTGCTCTCTTACATCTTTACCAAGAATATCTTGTCCACTGGATGTAAAGGAGAGTATAGGTGTTTTGAATTCCTCCCCCCCTCAGATGCATTGTTTTCATCACAAGTTATCACATAGCATTTATTCTCTAGGGAACTAAGATGGAGACATTTAAGCAGAAAGGCAAGTCTAATATCTGCATTTCATGTAATGAGTATATGGGATTCTTGCTCACAGTGTTAAGGGAGATTATTTTATTATGATAGGAAGAGTAAATATTTAGGTGGTACAGCTTAAGAAATCAGATGAGCTAATATCTACAGTGTTGCTTTCAAATCATTGTCAGGATTTTTGTTTTTGATAACAAGCTTTTGCTATCAGCTTGAAGTGACCAATGCTGAATATGTGCTTTTTCAAATTCTGTTAAAATCAGATGAGGCATAAGAATTGACTTGAGTAATTTCTGTCCTGAACTATTCAACAAGAATCATATTTTTTTCAAATAGAGAACCATTGAAGAATTTGTATTTCTATGTGTGAACACTTTGGCGATTTGGAAGAAAACGTTACTGAGTAGGATCTGCTAGATACGGGAATGGTACTTGGCAAACTAAGCTGACAGAGCTAAGTTCAGTCATTTAAAAACTTTCTTTTTAAAAATCCCATTATTTCAAGCAAATCCATAATAGGAAAAACTAATGTAAGCAAACATACCTCTATAAAAATTTCATGAAATGATTGTGTGTGAATAACATTTGCATTTTTTTCTGAATTGGTGGATTTTACTTATTTTCCGAAACTGGGACATGACATCTTGAACTAAGTCTTTGTTGTGCCAAAGCAGGCAAGCAGGGGAATAGATATGATGAGTAATGTGTTAGAATAAGCAATAAGAAAAGCATTGTGAAATTCCTACATTAAGAAGTGATCAAGGTGTTGGAGATCTGAGAGATGACCTTGAATTTTTCCTTCTGTTTTCCAATTCCTTATGGTATACTGATTGACATTTTCATATTTTTTTATTTAATTTGGAAATTTAGATTCTCATATGTTTGTATTATCCAGTTAGTTGAAAAGAAGACCAGAAAAACTTGGGATACTTCCAATTCTTGAAACATCAAATAGTGTTTTCTATGTCTCCGATAATATCTCTATATCCCCTCGATAGTCACATTGCCATAACAGCTTTCTATTTGCTATGTTTTTGTGTGCGTGAGCTTACCACAAAGCACAGTGAATCCAGAAATGGAATTTAAGCTGTAATATTAATAAATTCAAGAATACTTTGTTCAGAAGACTTAAAAAGGTCACTAAAGCTGTCCTCAATTTTTGTAGCAACAAAATATGAGTACGTCTTGATTGAATGTTGAAAGATAAAATCTGCTATCACATCCCGTGGTGCTTTTAGGGTAAATCAGTGACATGAGATTTTAAGAAATGGGAAATACAATTACTGTAGCTGTGCAAGTGATAAGGGGCTTAAAGGTGTGACTGTGAATTTATATCCTAGATTAATAAACAGAAACCTGGTAGTTCATCAAGTGGCTAATGAAGTTCTACAGAAGACACTTGTGAGACATGACAGAGAATGATATGTGAACCTGCAGGCGTATGGTTACAGTATATAATGATACAGGCCAACAGGCAGAACCACTGTAGTTTGGATCTTGCTACTTGTAGACTTTGATTAAATAATTCCATAATCAGGAATATGTGATAGCTGCTTTTACATTTCCTTTGATTATATGTAAAATTAAATTTGGGTATGAAGGAGAGCCATAGACTCTGTTCTTTTGTTCAAGTTACT
Source organism: Apaloderma vittatum (assembly GCF_000703405.1). Taxonomy (NCBI): domain Eukaryota; kingdom Metazoa; phylum Chordata; class Aves; order Trogoniformes; family Trogonidae; genus Apaloderma; species Apaloderma vittatum. Next base: position 98,572 of record NW_009723975.1, on the reverse strand, counting down.
GTGCAATGGATCCCACTGTCTTTGCCATTGAGCGATAGAAGACCAGTTGCTCCATAGCATGTTGTCCTAGTGAAGAAACCTAACAAGATTTGATCTGTCTGTGAATTTGTGCATCATGTGAGGAAGCTCTTGCTCCTGGAAAAGTTGTAATTAATAGCAGGCTCTAGAGCGGTCTGCTAAGGCCAGCCAGTAAAGAGTTGTCTTTGAAGTGCCTGCAAGGGCAGCTGCATTAAAGCAAACTGAAAGGCAGGCTTTCGAAAAAACAATCAACAGAGGGAAGAGAAGGGCAGTATGCAAAGAGGAGGCAACGGTGGTTATGGTAGTAAAGTTGAAGATGAGAATCTGAAATACAAAGACCTTGGAAAGTAACAAGCTTGCATGAAATACTTGAATCTGTGAGCTAAGACATTTAACGGGAGTTGATAGGGGTTTTTTGCTGTATTTTGTGTCTTCATGTATGACAGGCCAAGTGAATAGAAAGAAAGAACATCAGTCAGTAAATGAGGAAAAAAATCCATGAGTCTAAACAGTGGGGACTAAGCTGCAAAAATAGCAAATGAATGTATTCTCTTTGCTTAATCTGCTGTAATTCCAGCTGTCAAGAAGGAAGAATAGACACGTTTGGGTCATATGTTTGTTAAAGTAGGGGGAAAGCCTCTTTCTCATTGTTTCTTCCTGTGATAATTCTTGAAAAACTGGTACGTATTTAGGTCTTTGGGAAGGTATCATGTGGACTACATTTCAGTATCTAATTGGTATTGAAGATGCAGAATGTAAAGGGTGATGTCTCTGTGCTGAAGTTATTCCTTTAAAAACATGTATATGATTGTCATGAAGCCATTGTCCTTTTAGCCATTAATGATCCCAGTACACTTTTCAGATAGGAAGGGGTGTTACTCCTGGAGCCCTGGCCTCATTCCAATTTAGGTAATTACATTCTGCCTCCATGGATTTCTCTGCAATCTCAATTTACTAAGGCATTCTTCTCCACCTTCTGCCCTAAACTGTTATGTAGTGTTGCAGTGTGCTAGTTAACCAGCTGCTACTTTGCACCTGAAAGGTGTCTGTCTTTCAGTAATAGTGAGCAAAGTGATCCCTTTGTAAGACTTATTTAATATTTGTAAAACACTTGGAGGTTCTCTCGTGAATGGCAATAGGCGCTCTATATCATTAACACATCCATTTAATTGAAGAAGCTAGTAAGACAACTTGTTTATTAGTGCTGTTATTTTATTTTATTTTTAATTTGTTTTCTGTTTGTGGGTTCAGAACTATGGAAATTTCAATGATTAGATGCTGCAAGCATATGGTCTGGCTTTTGTCTTGTGATCAGCCTATTCAGTCTATTTAACAAAATGAAAATGGCAGAATGTAATATTGTGACATCAGCCAGTAGGGCAAGAATCATGACTGGTTTAAATTCCCAATGGATCAATATAGCTCAAATTTTATCTTATAAGTTTTGTTTGGTTTTCTTTTGGAAATAGAAACACTGCTGCTATACAAGCAGAGCTCACTGCACTCTTCTGTAGCTCCTCTTTTCAGAAAAAAACTAATGCAAAGGATCTCGTTGTCAGATGAAACCACTGTAAGGCATGCAAGTTGTTAATAGGTTGCATTTTGTCAAAAAAATTTCAAAATATTTAATGTAGCATTAGCAAAACTCTGGGCCAGCTTTTGTCTGTTCTTTTGTTCTTATAGGTGATTCTTTGTTTTTCCTGGACTTTGAGGAAATGTAATCTCGATCGCATTCATGAATAGTTCCTGTTGAAATAGTAGTAGTCTTAAGTGTGATAGTTAGAATTTTTGTTGATTCCTAGCCAGGAAACTAAGATCCAATTATAAATTTTTGTTGGTTTTTTTTTTCCTAAAAGCTTCTTGTCAGAGCAAGATTGCTGAGAGAGAACATCAGTGGCAAACTACCATTTCCAAAGTCTAGTTTTAATTTTGTAAATGTGGAGCACTTGATTCAAAAGCTGGAAAAAAGTCGTGACAGAGTTTATTTTTTGTTCTGGCTATGATTGGATGTCATATAATTTTCACAGCAAGCTCAGCAGTGTGTTAAGACCTGGCTTCACTGTTTCACTGACACATCAAAAGGTCACCGCTGATAGAGATAAACATGGTCCCAAGGGCCACTGCAAATGAAGACAAAAATGATTTGTTATTGTGATCTTCTCCATAGCATATCTTGCAGTAAGGGACAGCATGCTATGAGGAACATCATGTCATAAACAGAGTTGTATTTTGCATTAACTTAGCTGAGTTCATTGGCATCCTCCCTGGCAGAGATTATACTGCACAGATTTTTAGAAGGGTGTTTCTCACATGCAAAGCAACATTGCATGAACTTTTAAATAATTTTTTGTATCATGCTTTTGCAATAAGACTTGTTCTTTCACACCAGCCTATGTTGCCACATAGTTTTAAGTTGCTGATATTTTGAAGAAGACAAAAAAGCTAAAGTTTTATAGAGTTTTAGATAATAAGATTTACTTAGTTGAACATTCATGTTCAATTTAGCATCCTTGAAATGAGTAATTGCAAGTCATATTCTGTAGATTACTATACTTGTTTTCATTTTATCTCTGTTTACTTGTCTATTTTCCAGTCATCTCATTTCATCTCTTGTTGGTAAATTGTAGGATCTAAATTACTGAAAGCTTCCCGCCGGTATTTACAGGGGTAGATTTTCTGTATTTCATGGTACTTTTTGATTTTTCTGCTGTAAATTTCCTCCTTAATTCCTCTCTCTTTGATTCTTAGGAAGCTGAATAAAGTATTTATTTGGAGCATTTATCCAGATCTTTGTGATTCAGCTGACTGTATTTTTTTTTTTCTATTCTGCCTTCAAGTGCTATTTTTCTTCATTAATATAAATCTTTTGAGAAACTTTCTCTTATTATATCATTGACAACTTTGTGGTAGTGAAGTTTCTATATCGAGACCAAACTATTAAATAAACAAATAAAAGGTTGAGTGCCTTCAACATGTCTTTCTGCAATTTGTTATTCCCCTTGTATTCTTTGTTTTTGCTTGCCATTAGAAAAATGTTTTTGATTGCATAATGAAATTTTTAACTATCCCTGTAAAAATGCTGTAGTCCCTAATTCCACAGAATTGGATTTTACCCTCCATGTGTTTCCTTTTGACCTCGGTGGGATTGTGGTCAAAGAGAACAGTCTGCAGTGATCTTTTGGAACTGACTGCCTAGGGAACTGGTGGAGTCACCATCCCTGGAAGTATTTAAAAGGTGTGTAGGTGTGGTGCTTCGGGACATGGTTTCATGGTGCATCTGGCCATGCTAAGTTAACGGTTGGACTTGATGATCTTAAAGGTCTTTTCCAACCTAAATGATTCTATGATTCTATGATCTTCAGGTTGTGAATTCAGGTGTCAAGACCTAAATTATATGGGGTGATAAAGGACCATGTCTTCATCATATAAAATGTGGTGCAAGCACATAGAATCTTATTAGCTGGAAGAGACCTAGAAGATCATGTAGTCCATGATCCTATAGCATCTTATGAAATGAATGCTAGGTTGTTTACAATGTTGCCATAGTCGGATGGAATGAGAGGACAGGAACAAAATGTGAGGTAAAATAAATGCACCTGGTATTGTCTAATATTTCTAATTACTTTAGAAACAATGCAGGCACCTAAAAATATCAGTCTAATGCCATTTCAGATATGCTAAAATATACAGCAGGTCCCTGTAGGAATGACCGGTAGGTATCCATGGGAGATGCGAGCTTTTCTGAAGCTACTGTGGGAGGCTGGGCACAGATACTGTAGGGTGGTTAAAGTAGCAGTAGAAGCTTGTGTTTAAACAGATGAATCCTGCCTTTCCTGTTGCATTAAAAGAGAGATTGTGTGCTACAAAATATTGACCGAACACCAAAGCATTATAACAATAATACTAATAATATTTCCCTGCACTAGCGTCAGCCAGAGTGTGGTCCAAGAGGCATGTAGGGCTGGTAGTGATGAGGTCATCTCCTAAAAGCTCAAGTGTATCAATCATTCTCTCTTCATTAATGACTAAGAACATGACCAATTTGTAGCTAGTTTAGGAGTTAGTTCAGGAAAAAGAATGAATAATTTGGTTTTCAGAGAAGGACTAATATTTCTCCCCTTCCCTCTACTCTTGCCAGAAATATATAGACCAAGGGGATATTTTGTAAGAAATCCTGATTTTTTTTTTTGCTTAATGAGTTTCTAAGTCTGCTCCCTTTGTTGAAGAAAAAGTATGCTGGGTTTTCCTCCCTTAAAGTCGTATTAAACTTACAGTGTCTGGTTCCAGTTCCTGAATATTAGTTGAAGCTGATGCTAACCTCGTTGTGTTAAAATACAAGGAGAATAGTTTTATTGAATTCTGTACCTGTTTGCAGGACACAGTGCTAATTATAGCTGCTCCTAATCAGGCTAGCCATTGAAAAATCTTACCATTTTGAATGAAGCAACAGATTTTCAAGTGGCTTTAGGGGCAGTGGAATAGTCTTTATACAGTCAGTTTCATCACCTAGAATCTCTGTTGATCTAAATGAAAGGCATACACAAACTTATCCTGATCTGATAATCCTTTAAAACTCTTGTAGAAATCTTCCACCGAAATCCCATGTTTTGATTTCTCTGAACTTTGAAATTTTTTTCTTATTTTTTTCTTTTAAAAAAATTTCTAGTCCACTTTCCAGATTAATGTTTTAACTTTCTTGAAAACCTTGACTGAAGAACATTTTGCCCATCTTGGAGACAATGGAGTAGACATAAATGATTTAAGATTTGTGACTTTAATTATGCAGCCTTGTTTCAGGGGAAAACAAGGGGTTCATTGTGTGGGTAAAAAGATCAAAAAAGCTCAAAAGCATTTGTGACTGAGGACTGATGTCCTGTTTGAAGGAATTAGTAAGAGTATATAGTGCTTTCGCAGTATATTTAATTCTAATTTATCTTTGATATTTACAGCATCCAAGGACAAAATGTTCATAGGAAAACATTTATTGTAATTAACTGCCATTAGGAGGTTCTCTGATAAAGAAAATTTCGATCATATTTCAAAAAATGGCATAACTTTCTTGTGATTTTAGCAGTCAGGCAATCTGTCCTTATGTTACATGCATTTAATTTTTAAGTGTATTTAAGCTATGCTTCAGTTTTAGTGTTTCAAATGTCATTGTATCAAGGCGCCTAATAAACACATGTGCATTGTCTCAAAGATGATTCATTTCTGTTTCAACCTTGGTGGGACTTGAAAACCTTAGGCATTCTTTCTTGTAACAGAAGCTGTGGGATATTTGCTTAATGATTAAATTACAATTGCTTTTGTGTTACTGATTTATGAACTTGAAGCAGAAGGAGATGAAGTTTTCTATTACGTCAATACAGCAATCTTACATATCCTACTCTGGCAAGTTTCATTGGGAAACGTATCACTTGGGTTGAATAAGAAGTAAATTCAGGATTGAGAAATTAAGACTTTTTTTTTTTTTCTTCCTTCCCACATTGTAAGACTAAATATACAACTTTGTTCACATAACAGTTACAAACAGTTCACTGTGTAGGCCAAATGCTCTCTAATGCAGTAAAATTAAGAAATAATATGCTTTGAAAGTGATTTATGAGTGTGGTTAAACTGCCAGATTTACAAGGAAATAGTTCAGATCTTGGGAAGCCTCAGGAGTCACGTCAAAAATGAATTTGACCATGATTTAAACTGCTACTTTTCTTACATGACATTTAATATGTGTACTTTGGAGGCCCATATGTCTTTAATAAAATAGCATTAAGTTTTAAATATGATATGAATGCAGTCAGTTTCTAAATTCATAACCTTTTCCACAACTCCAAAATGCTAACCAATAAGGGAGTCACACATGCAATAAAACATAAACCTTAGAAAATAGTTTTTTATTAGAACGGTTAGACAGTTGGCAGCTGTGTTGTAATGTAATAAATACATGCAGCCAATATGGGTTTATCAGTCTTTGTTTACACTGTAAGCAACTGGGACGAGACAACTAATTATAACTGAGGACCAAAGGTCATGAAAAGTATATTTTGTCCAGTGAATTTGTACTTGCTAGGTGGAGCTTATAATGCTAAGAAAAGTAATTTATTAAATAAGGAACGCTATAGTATGCCTCCAAGTTGAATTTGTCTAAGAATATAATGTTTATCAGAGAGTTAGATACTTTAAGACTGTTCTGAAGTACTAAGTATTTCAGCAATTATGAAAAGACCAACAAGGGTTTGCAAAGGATTTCAGTGTTTAGCAAATGGTGGCCAAAAGAGTTCAGTGTTTTGTGAAAATAGAAATACGGGACTCTGGTCTATGCTGAAGTTTATACACAATAACAAAAGAATGTTAGCATGTTTTGATATTTCTTTGCAATGCGATATATTTTATTAGCTTTGTTAATCTATTTTAGGCTTACTTCCTGAAATAGAAGCTAGCTCCCAGCAAAACCAGCTTTCTAGATAGCTAGAGCTTTTATTCAGAACAGCAGATTCTGGTTTGCTTGCTGAGTTACCCATTTATTCAACATGCATAGAACAGCACTGTAAACCTGATCACATATTCTAGGAAGTCTGACATTCTAATGAAATGGTGTGGGAATTGAGAAAAGATAGATTTCCTGTGTACTCTTAAGAGTGTATGGGGATAGGGAGTAAACACTTGATTGTGGTATACTTTTTCCTCCAAAATGCTTTCAATGATTTGATTTCTGGTTAGTGTGGTTCTAGAAAAATGGCAAAAAGTATAGCTGAAAAGTCTGCTTTGAGATGTATTACAAAGCATACATTCAAATGCTAATCTGTACTCCTCCAGAATTATGGGTCCCCTAGAGTATCCAGAAAATTATTAACAGCATGTAATCCAGCTCAGTGTGAATGCATCTTCACTCTATTAGCCAAATCTTTACATAATACAAATCATTCTACCTATAAAAGCACAAATATGTTATTGTTCTCAACAGGCAATTTAATACAGCTATAGGGAGGAGAATAAGAGAAAAGGAGATTACCAGCTAGCTGATCATGCTTTTATTTCTCTTAAATCTCTCAGCATTTCTCTGTGGTTATACTTGTTTAAAGATTGTACACAACTGTGCTGTCTATATGATTTGGAAAGAAAATCAGCCTAAATATGAAGTTTCAATGGGTGTAGTTTTTAGGGGATTTGTTGCGTTTATCAAAAATACGCATTTTACCCCAGAAGCAGTTCTCAACCTATAATCTTTTTTTTTTTCCTTATAATTCTTCTGAAGACTTAAATTTTGCTGCAGAAAGCTCTTTTGTATTTGCCACCCAGTTGTGGAGCTTTAGCTGAAGAAGAGCTATTAATTATTTGCTGGAGAGTTTTGTCAAAAGGATTTTTAATGTGAATACATACAGTTATTATGTGAATGAGGAAGGAAAATGTTTTATTGAAATAATACGCAAGTATCTCCAGTCACTCTGTGGAGTCAGAATCCTGCTCCAATGATACTATGTCAGTGTGACCGAGTTTAACTGGTAATTCTTGTAAGCAAGGAGGTGGATCCACTCTAGCACAAGTGTACAGATTGTTGTAATTTTTTATTATTGCAGCCTGCCACCAGACCATGGCTTGTGGCTCTCACTGTTAAGTTCTCCATCTATATGAAAATAATATTTTTGCTCTTTGTATTGCTTTTGTTATGTTATACTAAGCATGTATTGATGTGGCATATCACTGATGACTAGAAATTTGTGCAAAATATTTAGATATGAGTAAGCAGTCAGCCTATTACTATTATTAGCTGCCAACAGAAAATGCGAGCTAAATGTTTGGTTTGAAGTGAAAGGTGGAGATACTAACACCAGAGAAGTAGACTGTCTAGGAGAAAGAACAGAGTGGTAGAAGCAATGAATGTTCCTGTTCTACCTGTTCTCATCAAGCCCATCGGGCATAAACTGGAAGAGACTGTACATAGTTCTGTGGAAAAATAGCATTCCTGAGACGTTACTTGCATGTTTTGCAGTTAGCTAGAGGTCAGTTCCATTGGATTGTTGAAAATAAAGCATAAAATATTTGTGCTGCTGGGTCTTAGAGCTATTCTTGGAGAACTTGCTCACTTTGCATGCATTTTGGCAGGAGTTTTGTGCTTTGTTTCATATTGCATATTGTTCCAGAGATGTCTAACAGGCCACGATATTAATCCATCGCCCCAGGTCTCTTAAATTTATAACTATGTTGCTTTTATATAATGTCCTCCAGCTTTTTCCTTCCCTCTTATGTGATGTTTTTTTATAACTTTATGTTCCGAGTAAGATTCTACAGTGCTATTTACTTCTAAATAATGGGTCAAAGATGTTGTGTGCAATTTTGAAAGATGGAATGCTCTAACAGGACTAGGCAAAAGCAGCACTGTATGAGTGGCACAAAATTTTTCTTTCATATGAAGAAACACTTTGGATCTACTTTTAGTCCTGTTGGGTAGATTCTGAAGGAGTAGTCTGCTGTGTCAACATGAGCAAGAGAAACAGATGTACATCTGTGCCATGTCAAATAGTCTTTCCAAAGCAGAACTCATTTGAATCATAGAATTGCCTAGGTTGGAAGGGACTTTAGAGATCATGTAATCCAACTTCCCTGCCATGGGCAGGGACGCCTCTCAGCTAGACCAGGTTACTCAAGGCCGCATCCAACCTGGCTTTGAACACCTCAAGGGAGGGGACTTCCACAACTTTTCTGGACAATTTACTCCAGAGTCCTGCCACCCTTGTACTGAAGAATTTTTTCCCAAGATCCAATCTAAATCTGTTTTCCTTTAACTTAAATCCATTTCCCCTTGTCCTCTCAGTGGACACTTTTGTAAAAAGTCCCTCCTCAGCCTTCCTGTAGGTTCCCTTCAGGTACTGGAAGGCAGTTACAAGGTCCCCCCAGACTCTTGTCTTTTCAAAGCTGAACAGTCTCAGCTCCCGCAGCCTATCCTCATAGCAGAGGTCCTCCAGCCCCTGGATCATCTTTGTGGCCCTCCTTTGAACTCATTCTAACAGATCCATGTCCCTCTTACGGCGGGGACACCAGAAGTGGACGCAGTATTCAAGGTGGGATCTCACAAGAGTCTCACCTCTCTTGATCTGCTGGCTACACTCCTCTTGATGCATCCCAGGATCACGTTGAGCTTCTCGTCTATCAACACCCTCAAGTCCTTCTCTTCAGGGCTACTCTCAACCCACTCTGTGCTCAGTTTGTATTTGTGCCTGGGATTGGCCCGACTCAGGTGCAGGACCTTGCATTTGACTTGTCGAAGCTCATGCAGTTTGCACTGGCCCATTTCTCAAGCCTGTCAAGGTCCCTCTGGATGGCATCCCTTCTTTCAAGTGAGTCCACCACACCACATGGTTTGGTGTCATTGGCAAACTTGCTGAGGGTGCATACAGTGGCATTGTCCATGTCACTGACAAAGATGTTGAACAGCACTGGGCCCAGAACAGACACCTGAGGAACTCCACTTGTCACTGGTCTCCATGTGGACGTGAAAATATCTGCACCTGTGATTCTAGTTTTAAAGCAACCCAACAATCATTTGCTAAATATAAACAAATAGTGCACTGACAAGATTTTCAGCAGCAGCTATACAGTTAGTTTGCTGATAGGAGTAATTTGGATTTCATTATTTATCTCTAACAGTGGAGACTTCTTACAAGGTGAAAAAATAATTCAGATTGTCAGTAATGAAATATCTTTAAACTGAGTTCATATACCAAGCCAGAATGGTGGAAGAAAGGACACACTCAATTGCAGCACATTGCTGCAAGGCCATTGACAGTTGCAAAGTAAAGAAGGAAAAAAATAATAGAATGGATTTTATTGTCCAGATTTATTTTTGAACATGAAACTTAGAGATGTTGTTTTTCATAGCAACTTCTTGATTTCAAGGCAACAGCAACATAGCTTTTGGTTCTTTTTCTTCCCCATATGTTTACCAGTTTCTCTGGAGAGAACTTCAGAAGAGCTCTTGTTTATGTGAAGTACTCTTTTTCTCTACCCTCTCCTCCACATCCCCTAAGTAGAAATGAATAGATATGTTGTTGGTAAAGAACTTACTTGGTTTGTCCTCTTGAGGTCATATTTTGGCAAGTGGGAAGTCTGTTTTTTGATTTGATAAACCCCTAGTGGAATACGGTTTGGCTTGTAAAAGCTGCTGTATACAGAGCTAAGGGTTGTCTTGTCCTTTACAGGCTAGTCTTCTACCTTCTGCCCAGAATGCAGGGGAGACCAGTTTGCGCTGGCTGAGACAGTGTCATAGTAGGACTCCTGAAAATTTATGGAGCTCTAATTAAACCTAAAATGTACTAATTCAAGCCCTATAAATCTTGTCTAATACTAGTACAGTGAAGTTAATGCGAGGGCAGGAGTGGTCTGGGAGAGCAAAGGATGTGCCCAATATTCCTTGCAGTTTTACAGCTGGGAAGCAAATATGTTGCAATCTAGACTGATGATCCCAAAGAAGGTTCATGGAAGTTAATTTCAAGTTTATTTTCAGTTGGAGGATGTTAAAATGTTGTATGTGGATAAATCAGTTATTGCCAATTTGAAAAATAAGGTGTTTTTTGTGGCTTATACATAGAGAACAGATTCAGTTGAACATCTTGCCTATACTATAGTTACCTGAAGATGAGAGCAGTCTTTTTCAATCTCTGTATTGGTAATAATGATGAAAACGCTGCGTTGTCAGGACTACAGTTTAGGTGGATACATGATATGTCTGTTGTGTGTGTGGCCAAAAATATTCTTTCCTATGATCTCTTGAAGAAATGCATTAATCAAATATTAATATGCCATGTAAATTAAAAAATGGTAGCTACTTGATCTCAAGATGGAAAAGAGCTTAAATTGATGGTGTATCATTTTCTCTTCTGTAAAACTGACATGGTGGAAAAGTTTTAGTTGGTAAAAGCTTGCTGTAGTGGGAATAAAATAAATAATTAACTTATCCTGTGACTGAACTTGTGGGTCTAGGCTGAAGACCCATCCCTTTTTATATGTAGTAAAATCCTGTGTACAGTGCAGTGGCTAGAAACAATTTGCATTAGTAGTGGAGACAAGATTTCACACCTTTTATTCTGCACTGTTCAAAGAAATATTCACTTTTCTGATGTAATTTGTACTGGAGAAGACTTTTTTGTAAAAAAAAAAAAAAAGAATAAAAGGGAGAATGGACTGTGTGTTTGGCTTTTGTGTAAACTTTCAGTGCTCCACTCTGAAACAAGTCAGAAAAATAGCATGATCACTTCTTCCATGCCTCTAACAAAGGAAGAAGCTGTCTATTAAGGAAGGCAGATGGGGCAGGTACAAAGAAAATCTTATACTTGTATGATAGCCTGTGAGCATAAGATAATACTATTGGAAGGCTGGTAGCATGGCCCTGATTTGAATCTTGTATGCAGATTCAGACATATGTTTGTGTGCTATTACCAGCCCCCCAGGATTTAAGAGGTTTTTTTGAGGGCTAAGAGCTTTATTGTCTTTACAAAATATCTTGTTTCTTCAGGTTCTGTGTATGTTGAGAAGTCTTTTGAAGCCCTGTGTCAGATCTGCTCTTTGTGTGAAGTCTTTATAAATATTTATATAGCCCTACTGAGGAAGAGTCAATCCATTAGAATGCTTTAGGTTGAGATTAGCACTTGTGAAGCTATTTAGCCAGATACAAGTTTACTTTATTTAATAACATTAGTAAAAAAAAAATCTTTATCAGATAGTGGTAAGATCCATGAAGCAGATTTATTAATGTCTAACTATCAAATTATACTTGCCTCAGAATTCATGGAAGTAGCATAGTAATTGGCTATTTGTTCTGATGCAGATTAGCAGTTTTGCTAATATTGAAGCTTCTTTCCATGTGTGCAGGCCCTTGATGAGGTCATCAACAGCCGGTCCTGCTTTCTTGACTCCCATACCTAGTGGAGTAATGCTGGTCTGAGACTGTATGACTGCTAATGCTGGTTGGATTTTTTTTCTTTTTCTTTCTCCAATACATACTGTTCCTGATTTTATGGCATTCATGCAAAAGTATCTTGTGATTCATAGTTGACTCATGCAGTTATCTAAATTAATATTTGCCACACACAACTTGCACACAGTAGAAGCAGAATGAATCAGCATCAAGTTAGTGATGTTAGGAACCATTGGTCTGCTGCTGGTGCAACACTGCCAGCAGGCTGAAGATTCCTTGTGTTAGTGTTGGATTTTAGGATTTGGGAAAAAAAAACAACCCATATTTTTGCATAATACAGACCTCTGACAACATTCAAAGATACATCTCCTATGCATAAGCATAACTTTGTGGTTATTCTTGCAGACCTATATAAAGGGTAAATATACTTTGGATTCAGTCACATATGCCACATAAGGGACTCCAGCAATGCGTGTGTGGATGTGTATTTATAGTAACCATTGAACCACAGACCTCTGAAACAATCGTATCTTTTAATGTTGTATATATTTATTATCCCTGAATCTCTGGTATATTTTCAGAATCTTACAGTATTCTCTTGGCAGTAATATAAACGAGAGGGTTGTAGCTCCTGAAACCATCATAGTGTCATATTTTACGTGTGCCCTTGACTTGAGGATTATACAATCCAGAAAACAGTTCTTGCTCTTCCTTTGTTCTCTTTTCCTTCCCCTGTATCTAGAACATGTTGATAGAAAATTCCTTCTGTGTCACTCATGGAAAGAGTTTTTGAGAGGCAGTTGTTGTGATGTGAATCTTCATTCCTTCTAATAACTGTCTCTGAAATAAGATTTGAGGAATCTAGTTCCTCAGTTCAGAGCCACTCCCACCACACACATTGTTCCAAAGATATTTCAAAACAAAGATATTCAAATCTCCCTTTCTGTCTTTCTCTACCTGTGTTTGCTTCCCCAAGTAGTGCAGATTGACTCATGTAAATAGTAGGATTTAGAATAATCTTAGAGTTGATGTCAGAAGGGCACAATCAAAGTAATTTTAAAGAGTGAGAAAATGCAGCAATACTGGAACATTTCTTTTCTTTGCAGTCAAAACAGTTTGGGTTAGTTTGCCTTCTGTTGTGCCTCCCCTTTGCGACCTCATCAAGAAGAAATGTAGGCTGCATTAGAAAAGCTTGTATTTTCAAGAATAACTTTTTCCCTGTGTTATGTGTTTGTTGTAGGCCTAAGAATATAAATGCCATTGACTGTTTCAATTTTGTGTGTTTGACTTTATATTTATGAACGTCCTGCAGATAGTTCTGGATCCACTAAGTACAAGTTTTGCAACTGAGTCCTCTCTTAGTTCCTTTTTGGGTTTTCCTCTGTTAACTGGGCTTTTCTTTTTCACTTTTTCATTCATAGTCAGTACTCTAACTAAGGTCATTACAGGAAGTAAGTCTCAAAGTAGCAAGTGTAGGATTTAAAATTTTAATTTACCTTAATTTCATTTTGCAAGCACTTCTTATCTGCATGAACCTAGAGGTACCTCCAGGTACCTTGCAGATAAAAAATCTTGGTTTTATTTGTCTAATTCTCTATCTGTTTTAACTGACTCTGAAATGTAGTACTGTGGTTTATAAAGAGGAGGTCTGCTAGATTTTATCACCTTAGATCTGCACTTTTGTAGGTAATGAGTAGATGAGACTAGCAGCTCCTCCTTAGAAGTGAAAACAAGCTGCAGCCATGGAGAGGAGGTGACTGGGTAAGACCACTATACCTTTTTGTTTAAAATAATGTGCCTGTAAGTTTCTTTGAGCAGCAAAGATAGAAAAAAGTTGTAAAACCCCAAGAAAAACAGAAAAAACAAGACTAAGTGTCAACTGGATGGGAGGAAACTAGAAGTGTAAAGCAACTTATATTTCTTTATCTTGTAGGACCAGAAAAGTACATCATCTTGAATGAAGTTAAAAAAATTTCAGATAATGCAAATGTTTCCATTACAGAGAAGTTGCATAGAAGGAAAGCCTTTTTTGACGCTTTTATAGCACAATTCAGTTAAAAAGTTTTATCTTTCCTAACCATTTCAACATTTGAAATACACCAAGTTAAGACATGTTTATGAAAGTCATAGAATGGCATAGACTGGAAGGGACCTTAGAGATCATCTAGCCCAACCTCCCTGTCATGGGCAGGGACGCCTCTCAACTAGATCAGGCTACTCAAGGCTCCGTCCAACTTGGCCTTGAACACCTCCAGGAGGGGGCAGCCACAGGGACTTTTGTTATTTTGAATTTAATAGATACCTGTTTAGTTAACAAATCCTATCTTTTGAAGATCTACATCCCCAAGTCCAGGTAGCTCATAGCTGCTTATGCCTGTTTTAAAGATTTTCTGGGTGAATTTAATCCTCTTTACGTTTTGTTTAAAATGTAACATTTCTTTGTAAGCCTCATTCGTCAGAAGTGATTATTTTTATAGAAACTTCATTTTAACTAGAAACTCTGAGTGTTGTGTTTTATCCCTGCATTTGTGTGACTAATGTTAAGGAAGATTTAAGTTTTACATATCATCTCAAAGATCAGAAGAGGTCACACAGCAAACCCCACATTCACAGATTAGTTACATTTGAAGAGCTGAGTCATGTTTTTCATATAAATCATATGAAATGCCCATTATTAACACCCTGTAAAACTCAACAGGCTTTATGATTGTTAATAGCTTCTGCAATAGTGATTTACTGGCTAATTTGAGACAAAATATGTTGCACTGTGGGCTAAGAGAATGCATTATCCTATCTGCATAAATAATAGTATGTTATTGGATGTGCACTTCAGAAGCAAGTGGAATGTCTATTACCTTATATCTTCCAAGTAGCTTTGACATTTCAACTTTTACTTATGACTTAAATCAACCTGGTTAGTGATAAACTGTAAAGTTGAATCAAGCATTAATTTTTTATCCCTGCCTGTTATCCATCACTGTACTAACCTGTGAACTAAATGTAAGTTGTAGCGGTGGTAATCACTTTGTAACTGCAATTTATTGAATTGAAGACCATCTTATTAGTGTAAAAATAGTTTGAAGCGACATTTTTATAATGACTGTGATAAAACTTTGATGTATCCTAAATGTGTGCAATGTAAGACATTTATAATGGGCCCAAGTGTAATATTAACACAGCCTTTTAATGCACGTAAAAAGAGATCAGTTAGTTTTGATTATATTACTCAATATAGGTTAGATTCTCTTTTGGAGTTAAAGCATCACTGGATGGTTCTGAATGTCAAAATTAGTGGGATTTCAAGACAGTTAAATGAATTCACATCTTTTGAGTTATACTGGACAGGTAACATTGCAAAAAGGAGTTAGATATTAATTTCATGTACATGACGGCCAATGTCACTTTATCCCTGCTCTGTACACATGGGCTCTGCTAGGGTGCCTTTTGTCAGTATTGACAAAAACCTCAAGAGCTGTAACTGCTGTGTCAACTCAATTCTCAGGTTCTGTTGGAAATGTTAAAAGCATAATGTTCTAAAAATGAACAGATATAAATACTAACGCAGATGTTGGTAACAGGATCTTGCCCACAGTAGATTGGTGATAGATTCCAAATCATAGATCAGGAGGTAAAAGAATGAATATTCCATCATTCTGTGTGAGTGCTTGAATATAGTGGGATATTTATTTTTTAAATTGTTATTTACAAATATTTACATTATGCCACTGTAAATACAGGCAAGAATTGAAATTCTCAGAACAGCTGAAGTGAGCAACAATGATTGGATTTTGTAGAAAACTTCTCCAAAAGATATGAAGTGATGGGAGGGAATATTATCAAACACTTTCAGTTCAAAGTTTGTCTCATAATTGCATGTCTCTCTGTCTACTAAAGGTTTTGCAAAACTCCACAGAATCTCCTTTTCAGATTCAAAGTTTCTTTATAATCTTCAGATTTTAAGAGTAAAAAGCCCCTCCTGCCCTTCTTTAAAATCAAAGAGCTGCCTTAATGTATACTTACATTACTAACACATGATTTTTCATTTGGAATGACATTATTACATTAGTGTTTCTTTTTAATCGTTCAAGTGTGTCACTTTTCCTAAACATTGCTTCAATGACCTTCTTATCTCCCACAGTTTCATCTTTTGTCAGAGAATTTCCCTCATTTTTCTTTTTCTGTCTATAATTAAGTTTCATTAAAGTAACCAAGCACAAAATTTCCATGAAATCCATCAATATTTGATGGGCCAGTAATTGCAAGATTTTTTTACTTCTGTGTAAGGTGATGAAATATTAATATTAAGTGTTTAAAGTAGTGTTGTTAGATTTTTGGATTCTGTGTCCTTGATACAAATGAACTTACCTTTGGAGTTGTTGTAAAACAATGTCACTGAAAAAGAATGACTTTGTGGTAGTCCATAAGATAATTGAGTTGGGGGGTAAAAAAAAGGACCAAAAAAAAATCAACTGAAAATAATGGTTATTTAAATGTATATTTTGTCAAGATATCCTTAAAAGCATGTTTGCTCTAAATACTGAGGTTTTCAAGAAATTACCTAATTGTCAAATGGCTTTGTTGTAAGAGTATATTTCTCAGTGATTTTTCTTGCATAGTAAAATTCATAATAGATAAGCTGCACCAGTCATTCAAACAATCGCATGACTGAATCCTTTCAGAGCTGATAGGGGTTAATGGATAAGGTTTGCAAAATGTCAAATGAAACTAGCATTTTAGCATTATACAGGACATTCTTATTTGTATTAATATTCTACACATAAAATTCATCAGTTTATTTACATTTCATGAGAAATATTTTAAACATTAATTTCATTTACTTCTTTTACTATTTTAAACATTAATTTCATTTACTTCTTTCCTTTGTTTGCTGTGTAAACCTCATAGTCTCTTTGTGATGTAGGTAAGATATCTGGAGAAAATACTCCAGAGTTGAAGAGCTATTGTTCATTAGAAGACTCATTCTAGGATTATTATAGAAGAAAATAATTTCCCATAAGCCTTGCTGTAAATCACTTGAGTATAACCCATTGTGCTTCTTATAGGCAATCTGTCTTATCTGGTGTGATGGTCTTGGTAAGCTGTGATGGGTCACTGGCAACATGTGGAGGTTCAATGGGAGTCAACTTCCAGAGTTAATATTCTGCTTTCACATTCTGGGATATGTGAGTAGTATGAATTCCATCTCAGGAGAGGAATAATTAAATTTACTTTCCCAATTAAGATCAGACTGCAGGGTAGCAATTGGCTTCAGAAAAAGCCTACTATTATTCAAGCTAGAAATTACTCTCCATGGCCAAGTCTTGGCAGATAGTAGGACATCACTATTTTTGGAGGGATGTGCTGCACCCCCTCCCTAATAGTACGGAATGGAAAGTTTCATAACTAATTTAAGAAAGTAGTAGTTAGGCTTGTCAGGATTTCAGTTATGTCCCTAGTATAAGAAATAATTTTAAGCTGAAACATCTTAAACTGAAGACATTACTGAAAAATAAATGCAAAACCTGAATGATTTATTTGTGCAGAGACAACTGTAAGGAAAACTTCTGTGATTTTAGGATCGCTGGAAAAATTAGCTGTCGGAAGCCACAAAAGCATGCATCTATGGTGAAGAAAGTAGCTCCAAAATATTGTAAAATCTGATATAAATAAAAAGTGCACATATAGATACATAGTACTTAAAAATGTAAACTACGTAATATAATAAAAAAGATGCTAATGTTGAGACAGAAAGCCATTAACATTATGTTTCTCAAAGTTTGTAGGAAAATATAAAGTAAAAGGTAATTTTTACCAAGAAAGATACCAAAGTTCTGCTAAAATGCTTTTTATCAGAACATTTGTATAAGCTTCCCAGCTCATCACAGTAAAGAAAACTAAAAAAAATAAAAATAATTCCATAGATAAGAAATAGCCACTGCCTGCCTCCCCAGACTTCTGTCAGATAGCTACCTAACAGTTAAGGACAGAGGAGGAGTGTGAAATGGAATAAATTATAAATCTTTGAATATGAAAAGTCAAATTGCTA
Source organism: Apaloderma vittatum (assembly GCF_000703405.1). Lineage (NCBI taxonomy): Eukaryota > Metazoa > Chordata > Aves > Trogoniformes > Trogonidae > Apaloderma > Apaloderma vittatum. The sequence continues at coordinate 80,600 of NW_009723975.1, read as the reverse complement.
AGTGCATCTTTTAAACTGCAGGTAGAATGCTAACGTATGTTTTGTATTAACTTTATGCTAAGAAAAATTGTAGCATGTAGCAGGAGAAAACATCTGCAGGCTGATGAGCATATTTTCCCCTTTGTCAGGGTAGGAGGGTACATGTCCATCTGGAATGCAGTAAACAAAACCAGAACTTTGCAGTGAAGCCCACTTTGATATATGCTACAGAAAAACAGTAATTTAAGAATACTTCAACTCCCATTACTTTTATTCCCCTTCTTTTTATCTATCTCAGGTATCTCTGTCCACATAGTATTCAGAGGAAGATGAATTGCATTCCCAGTTTGGTTTCTTGAAGTTTCTCAGATCTGCTTCCAACAAATTATTTTTGTGGATGTCTGTGTACTTTCTAGATTTTTATTCAGACAAGTTAGATTGTAACTTGCTATATAGTAGCAAGGTCTACATCTAATGCACCATTAAATGATCTCATTCTAATTAGTTCAACAGGCCTGAATTCTACTGATGCCACCAAATCATATAGTGTTCCAAGTAGCAATAGTTTTGACTTCTAGATGCAAGTCTGTTTCCTTAGGTCTGTACTTAACAAAATACAAATGTCTTTGAGTTGATGCCTTACAGGTTGAAATGTGGGCTACAAACAGTAATGAATTTTTCTGTCCTCAAACAGAAGCCACATCCCTGTGACAAAACACAGTATTCTTTTAAGGTTCGTCCTCCCGTTTCAGTGAGTCAGTGTGTTGTGTTATTGTTGAAATGCCTACAGTCGTCTTTGCAGATTCCCAAGTCAGAACAGGCTAAAATTTTCTCAGGACGTAGCTGACAAGTCCTATAATTTATGAAGTGAGCAGCATGGGAATGAAAGAAATTCTTAACAGCAAATTCTCCCTTCGACCATTTACCTTAACAGATACAATTTTTATGGTCGTTACTTTATTTCTTAAACCTCTGAAGCTAGTTTGAAATTTAAAACTTCAAGGAGAAAAAATACTCTCTCCCTGCTCCTCAAGTTCAAAAAAACAAAATCCTCCTCTGGCTAAAATGGCAAGGGAAGAGTAGTATTGAGTAGCTGTTTTCAATGGGGAACCTCAAATTCTGTGGGAAATCTGCTCAATTTTTCTGTATGTTTGAGACTGTTTTGTTACTTCTTGAAAGCTTAATAATGTTTTTATTATGCACAGATGCAGGAACTGTTAAGAATTTATTTTGTGTTGCTACTGTTCAACTCTTATGCATCAATATTGCTGGGAAATGTGGAATAGTTACTGAGAATTTGTTTGTGAATACATGACAGGAAACCTTGAATCTACATAGCTATTCAGATCTGTTACTTATGTTCTGAAGACGCATACTGCCTTTACAGTGCTCAAGATATTAATGTCAAGAGTCAGCTTTCACTTTATAAGGTGAAATCCCTATACCTCTATTTGCTGTATCTGTAACAAGGACAATTTTCGCTGTACCTGCATTGTAGGTTTGATACAGCTTTAATTTGGGCTTTGATTTTGAAGCTGTGACCATGTGAGGTTAGCCTCCAAGTTGTTCCTGGGAGGTAGGTCCTGTTGACTGGTATTCTGCTATAAGCACTACCTCTCAGCAGTGCCTCTTTAAATGCCCTTATTGCTTCCTACTCTTCTGGCTGAGCTTACCTGACTGCAGGCATGACAGTTTTCATAGGACAGCAGGAGACTCACCGGAGACCAAGTATCTTATGCGCTTGAGTATCTTTTATTTGAATACCTTGGAAGAGAGGGTGAAGATGTGAGTGCTAGTCATAGCTGAGAAGCAGTCATTTTTCACTGCCCAGCAGAAAGTGATTCCTCCCTGTACCTGTGCCTCCTGTGCAGCATTTTGTTCCTAAACCAAGCTGGTTTAAAGACACTGGTAGAGCAGAGTGACTTTATATGGGAAGAAGGAATAGCAGCACTCCTACCTGAGTTCAGAGCCCATTTGCATAAGTGTAGTGACCTTCTTACTGGGGAGAGGTGCATGTTGATCTCTATTCCAAGTTTGTCCTTTGTCTTCCAGTTTCCCACAGATAGAACAAAAAATGAGTGTTTGCAGACAAGCAAGGAGAAGTGGCAGCTAGAGCTTTCTAAACTTCCACAGTTATAACTTGCCATTTTGCATATCAAAACCCAGTATAGCACCATAGCCCTCAGACCTGCATCGCTTCAAGGGGTGTAAGTGGAGGAATACATCCCAGAGTTTAATAATATAGAAGCGTGCAACCTGCGGCACAATCTCTGCCCAGAGCAGGGGCAAGTGTACAATACAGAAAAATAGCTTGCATATTCCCCCAGGAAAAACTAGGGAATTATTACTCCTACTTCTTTTAACCTAAACCAACTCGCTGAGACTGAAAAAGTATAACCACTTTCTAGGTAAAGCTATAGCGCTATAAATGAATTGCCTGTCGAATGAAGACCTTGAAGAAACATAATCAAAATTAACTCAGAATAAGGATAGATAGACAATTGCATCTGACTTGGTCGTATCTTTACAGAAAAATATTTAGTATCTGTAAAGTGGATCTAATAAAGAGAACAAAATTATAAAACCAAAGTAGCAAAAGTGGTTCCTCTTGCATTTTTTCTCTTCTTTGTGCCAGACTCTTGAGACAGATTTAGGTGTTACCTAAAATGCATTTGGATTATTTGTCTTTATGAATTAATCTTTGGTATTTTTTACATTACCTTCATACCACATTTCCAGTGCATTCCACTCGTTTTTTAGGAAGGTGTGTTCAGTATAATCTGTACTTACTTGGCATGTTTCCTCTGTTGGACTTCAGCCATATAAAATAAATGCTATATTTATTATCCCCTTTGACTACAGTATTTCAGGACTTTCCCTCTTGGCCCTTCCCTTGGAGGTTCCTTTCCAAGGGTTCATTATGTCTAGGCCCGTTAGACTTTACAAACAGGGATGAAAAGGTGTATGTTTGACTTGCCTCCCTTTAATGTTTGTTCACATGCTTCTGAATTAATAACATGGAACTCAGAACTATTTTGATAAAAAATTAAAAATTTTTAGAAGGTGTGGTACAAAATGTTCAGTGGATTAAAGCTTTTGGAAAGGAAATTTACCACAAAAAATATACATGTACTTATAAAAATTTTCTGTTGTCGAAATTGTTATGCATTATCAGATACTTACATGACTGACAAGTTCTGAAATGAAACTGGTTTTAATGTACACTTTAAACCAGTTATTTTAGAACAGTATAATTTTCAGGAAATTGTAATTTTTTGTTGCATGTTCATGTTTTTTACAAAGCTGAGTGAATTTTTAATTGACAGTTCATCCAGAGGACCTCAAAGCTTCCTTTATGCTGGGACAGCAACTTAAATGGTACTAAGAACCAAAGAAGCTATAGCCACACAAAAATTAACTTCTAAGGAGAGGTGTAAGCTGAGTCACAGAGCTTCCTTGAGGTAAACCTGAGGATAGTGTACCAATGCAGGGTTCGCTTGGCCTAGATTCGGGATTCATGTTTTAGGTATCTTAGGTTGCATTTATTATTTCACCTGCATGTAAACCAGACTTAAACATCCACATGGGGATGTGGGTTTTTTCTGGAATAAGATTACTTCTACACACTGTTTTAAAGGTCTGATATAAAGTATTCACTTTATGAGAATCTACTCTTCCTTATCCTAGGGCTTTGTGGGTTTACGATAAATTTTACTAAAGTAAAAGTAATAACCACTTTTCTGCAATTTGAAGTTCTGTCTGTAAATGTGAGTCAACTACATCTGAATTTACTTTTCACTAATACTGAAGGACAGTGGTGTGGAATGCAAGTACAAAATCAGGTACAAATAAGGGATAGAATAATTTTTTTTTAAATAGAAACATTAAAGTGATAAGAGTATAAATTGCAGTAAGGTCACTGTTGAACAGGCTTTTTGAGAAATCCAGAAGAATTAAAAAAAAAAAGAAGAAAAAGAAATGACTGAAGTTCCCCCTAAAATTTCTAATTCCTTCTATTCTCCTTCAGAAGTCAGGTAGATCTCAAAAACACATTTGACTTCCAGATTCATATCCCGTTTCCGTGAATCAGAATCTACAGGGCAGTTGATAAACAGTTGGAAGCTTAGACTTTAAATGGGTCTGGAACACAGTTTCAGCTCACACTGTATACTGACAAAAGAAGTGCAAAATGGAACAACAGTGGAATACTGGTCTTGTCTCTAATGCAGCAGGGATTGCCTTTCATTACAATGGTTAGGCCTGGATTTGCAGGAGTGTTGAGGCAAGTTTTAAGAGGTATCTTGACAGGCTTAGAAATCCAGTCGTGGTTTCTCATTAATCATTCCAAGTCAGTAGGAGTTATATTTTTATCTGCCAGAGGAGTTACTAGAAGTCTTGGCTGGCGTATTTCTCCATATCTGTATGGATGTAGAGCTTAGTAAAACAGAAAGTTCACCTACCAGTGGAGGGTAATTGTCATCTTCTACCAAGCTTGCAAGTGGAGCACATCGTTTGAGAAAAGCTTTGTGAAGGTGAAAAAGGACTAATTTTAGTAGGAGTGGCTTCATGGCAGTAGTTAAAGAAGTGATGAATAGTTCTTAAAGAAAAAATGTATTCTTACGTTGTTCTTCCAGATGCTCAAAAGGTTAATTTCTTATCACATTTATGCCCAAAACTGTGGACTGCGAGGTCCTTCGAGAATCCAAGTTTTTTAGGAGCGATGTTAAATTTTACTTGATGATTTGTGCCTAAAGTTGTCCAAGCACTAGGCATTGGTTCCCAGCAAAATCAGTGAAACTTGGCAATGCTTGGCACGTAATGTGTTGAAACTCATAGAAGTATGCCATGGATTGGCTTCATATTTACTAGACAGATGTGGTCTTTTAGACTGCAAAAAACCCAAGCTGGTATATTTGACAGTACAAATATGATTGGAGGTACCATAATAAGTATATCAACTTATAGGAGACAGTATGGATTTATTAAGGGTAATTTTCAAATCAATCTCTGATGCTTTAGGATGATGAAATCCTAATTTAATTTCCATTTATCAAACCTACAAAAATAAACTTAACAGGGAAATAGGAGCGTTAAGGTATTGCTTTCCCTAATCTTAATTTGGAGATTGCTGTTTTCTTGACAAAGTGCTGTACCTGGAAATAAAGTCAAATCAGTATTTGGTAGATGTAGGCTGTTCGAAGGTATTAATGAACAATTTGAAATTACAATCATTATTTACTTTATTGGAAACCTCTTAGAGAATATGACTTATGCCAGTAACAAGCTTTTTGGTGCAGTATGTGCAGTCCAGAAACCAGAGAGCTTAGACTACAGAAAGTTCATTTGAAAGTCATGATTCTGTTATAAATTATATGCAGTTGTGCAAACATGTCAAAGTTTGGTAAATGGGATTTGTTTAATGTAAACAATCTTTGACCAAAATAATAACATAGCTTCAGAAAAAGACATTACGCTTCCACTTCCAAAAAGTTTCTATAACTCAATGAAAGAGAGAGCTCAACTGTAATTCTATGAAGAATTATGATTTAGTAGATCCAAATTCCATAAAGCAAGCTCATAAACATGCTTTAATTTCTTCTCTTGGTCTACAGACGGTGTTAAGATGCAGAGACAGAGATACCTTATTTTTCAGTGGTTGAAATTACTCGGATGTCAGGGTTATGATAGATGATACTGGAACTAACTGCTTAAACAAAGAATTAATTCGTGCAGATGTTGACTAAAAGAATGGAAAGGACTTTAATAATAGCTGTGTCTTCCAGATACAGAAAAAAGCAGTGTATGGAATTTAACTTTCAAAAAGGCATAGCTTCAATGTGAAGAGCCACCCATAGTTGTAGCATCAATAAATACTCTTTTTGATGAATCAATATTACTGCCATTCTCCAGATTTCTGTGTGCTAGGAGCTGTATAAATATGGAACAGAAGTGAAAATTCCTTTCCCAAAGAATTTAACATTTTACATGGTGACCATAGGAATCTGAAATTTGCATGTAGGCCTACACCTAATCCAATTTGTATTTTTTTAAAATGTATATAAATTTGTGAACAAGATTGCTGACAACTGCAGGCTTCCATTTGAATCCCATGTGATATTGAAGTATTATGGCTCTACTCCAGGACATTACCATGGCATATTGTAAATAAGTCCTGTTGATGTCTTCAAAGTTAAATTTATTCTAAATTTCTAGTTGTCTGAATTAAAGCCTTTCAGGATAGAAACTGAGGTGAATTACTAAAATGGTATGATTCTTGTGAAATTGAGGAAGATTTCTTCATATCAACCTGATTCATAAGAGTCCAGAAACATGGGGCAACCCACAGGGGGATTCTTTCCGAAGAAGTCTGTGCCACAAACTGTGTCACAGTTCGCCAAGAGGCCTCCAAGGGGATTAAAGGTCAGTACATACCAAAGTCATGAGTCTAATCTAATCCCTGGAAGAAATAGGCCTTCCAGCTAGAACTGAAGTGTTTAATTACATTTTGAATTAATGCAGATTCAGGAGATATACCCATTAACTGGGGAGGTTGGAAAGGGGCTGCAAAGTGAAGATCAGATGAAGTTTGCTGTTACTGGTTTGAGGAGGGAAGGAGAGCTCTACCAGTCTGGAGAAGCATCTGCACTGTTTTATGATAATATGGTCCGAAATGTCTGTGCTGAATCTATCAGGATTTTTTCAAAGCAGAAAAGGAAACATAAAATCACATTGACCTTACCGTCCCCCAAAGCAAAGTTAAAACTCACCATCACAGTCTCATTATTAGTTAATGAGTCATTCGTCTGTAAACCTGTGCTTAACTAACAAGGGGCCTACCTTTTTGCTTTAGCTTTAAAAGGGGATAAAATGTATATGGCTCTTCCAGTTTATCAGCAGTTGAAATGGCTAACTAGTACGTATTGAAGCATGCAAAACTGTATGGGCTCCAAGTCAATTTTCCTGTCCTCATTTATAGGTCAAATCGTATGCAACTTACTCTTGTTTTGCAGTTCCAGCTACCACTTTTGTGTAGATTCTCTAGAGACCTTTGGTCTGAAAGGAAGAGAAAATGCTGCTCTGTTGTTGACACTGGGGTAGCTGTCAGGGATGTTCTGCCTTCCATGGAGGTCATAAGTTGTCACTGAATCCCATTGTTGGCAAGGAAGGGTCTGGTTTTCATGGCAATGCTATTTGTTTTGATTTGGTCTCCTCCTGGGTGCACAGATTATAGCCCAGTAAACCTTTCTTTCACTGAGTAGTGTGGGAAGTTCCAGTCTCTCATAAACCTTAAATAAGTCTTAACTCCAGAATGCTGCCTTTTAGAGATTAAATTTCTCAATGTTTTGCTGTGTTTTTAGCCCAAGGGTGCTGTTGACAGAAAGCAATGTTTTTATTCCCTGATTGCTGTCTCTCTTTATAATTTTTTTTGTGTGTGTGTGTGTTGCATTTTCCTGCATTAGTGGAGGTATCTGTGTTTGAATAAGGATTACATTAGTCAAAACTTAAGACAGATGATTTGCCCCCTTTCCTTATTGACTGACAGGAGCCTAAGCCACACTTAATCTTTTGCAAAATACAGCCCTTTTGCAGCATATCGGAAATTTCAGAACCAGAAGACTTAACCTCTTAATACATCTAACAGTGCCAGCCAATGGTGGTGTAAGCTGCCTGAGATTTGCTGACATGGATTTTTTTTTTTAATTTTTTTTTTAACCTAAACAGATAATTTTCCCCTATATTTCCCTTACTTAGGATAATTTATAGTCTTCACTGCAGTGAAGCCTTCCTTAAAGAGTTGCCTTGAAGGTAAAAGAGAAATCATTGCTTTAAACCTGCATTTTGAACACTGTAATTTTGGAGAAGCAAACTTAAGCAGTTCACCAATGTTCTGTTGAGAATTTCCTGTAACATAGATATATCAAAGGCATAGATTGTCTATATGGGTTTCAAGCACTCAGAGAGAGTCTTTCAAATATTTTTCAAATACTCTGAAGGAAGAGTTATCAAATCTGAGCATATTTCAGTCAGATGTAAAACTATTTTGAGTACAAAGTACTAGAGCTGCCTCTCAGTGCAGATGCTTGTGTCACATTCTGTTTTTCTTCAGGAATAGCTTCCAGAATTTTCACAGTTCTCTGTCTTGTGTCCCAACACGAATCTGTAATGCAAAACTCGTATGGGCTTTCTAAGGAGCTATTTCCTAAGACCTTCATTGATAAAGCATTATAGTAGCATGAGTTCCACGCTCCGATCAGAAGAATTTTTTGTCCTGCAGTAGTTCACAAGTTCACAGGTAAAGTTAAAAGTTACTTGCTGGTTCTCTTGCAAAGGAAGCTGTCTGTTTGCCTGCCATGGAAACCCTTCCTGAGATTTCCTAGTTGTCAAGGATGGGTTCAGAGTTCATAGAGCTTTTTATTGTGCCCTTTTTGAGGGATAGAGGCTGATTTGCAGCACTATTTAGAGCAAAGATGCCAAATGAAAGTTCCTCGTTTTAAGTTTGTGCTTACACAAAGCTTCTTTGTGGTTTTTTAGGCCTGTCAGACTTGTCAGGCGTGGTAAGAAAAAGTATATTGTTTCCAGCACTTGGATTCCTTTCCTTCTGACATCTGCCACTCTGTAAAGATGATAAATTCCTGCCTCATTAGCCAGGGGTGTGGGATTACAGGCTGACAACACATTAATCACCAGCTTCTGTGGCAGGCTGACTAGCAATAGGCATTGTTAACAAAACTTTTCTAATATGTCACTCTTCTCTATGACAGCCTGTAATCAATCATCTTGATTGACAGTGCTGATAGATTACACTATTTATACTTTGTGTAATGAAAGATAGCGTTTCCACCTACTGTCATTTCTAGGCTAGCAATGGAGGATCACTGAATAGAAACAAACACAACAAAAAAACCCTGGCCTCAGCTCTGCATTGTGAAGTTAAGTCAGACAGCGTTGTAGGTCTTTTGTGGTAGCTTTCAGATGAGGTGTATTGTTGGGGAACCCGGTAAGCACATGCCTTTAAGTAACTCTTGAACTGAGTGTTTCTTTGCGGACTTTGTGGCAATAAGCTGTCAGGTCAAGTTCAGGCAGGTAGGAGATCGTGTTAATCGTATGGTGGCTATAGCTTCCTTTTTCCATCCTGTCTGTCTTCTCCCTTTGACACCTGCCCAAGCCCATCTAAGATGAGAGATGATTTAGATGAGAGATGATTTAGATGTTGATGAAGTATGTGTGTTTCGTGATTTAGAAAGCAAAATTATACGTGTTTCCTGTAATTGTATGGTGCAGGGAAAGTAAACACAAGGAGGAAGTGCAAAGCCAACTTGCCAAGACACAGCAGAATCTGTGTTGGAGCTTGTCTTTTGGAAACTAGAAAATTAGAAACAATATCAGGATTAAAGTGCATAAGCCAATTAATTTGGTGTTTTGGTTTTGACGTAGCTGCTTCTTGTTCTAGAATCACTTGATTATTACCTTTAATTATTATTTACCTCCTGAAGTTGTTTCATTTGGCTGTAGTGCAAGATTTAACATAGACTATAATAGGAGGACAAAAGTTTCTTGTAGCAAATGTCTGTTAGATTGTTTTTTTTCTTTTTGCAGTTGGCTAAAGGAGCTAAGTACAAATAAACGGTGCCTTAATGTTACTGCAGCGGCTCAGTTATCTTTATATATCTTCATTTGTATATGCATCCTGAAAATTTTCGTAACGTACTTGATCAGTAAATTTGTTTGTGTGTCTGTCTGTCTATCTTTCTATTTGTTTATCTGTCCCCATAAATATATGTGCATTTTTTTCTCATTGGAAATGTACTCACTCACAATAAAAAACTTAAAATCAACCTCTGGATTTTAGGGAATAGGAGCTCAAGCTTAAATTATATTACTTGAGAGCTGAGCTAAATTTAGGCAGCTGAACAGGAATAAGGGTGGAGAAGACCATTGAAACTTTAATCTCCCTGAGAAGAGTTTCATTGTTGAGGCCACAATGATTAATGAGAAACCTGACCATCTGATTAAGCCCCTCTGTGTCACAGGACATGATTAGTAGGTGACAGAGACTGTAACAGTATCCAGCCAAGCCTTGTTTCTTTCACAGCTCAGACTGTTATATGATTAATGTCCCCAAGGGCTATCTCCAGGTCAGGCAGGGAGAACCTGTCAGAACAGGTGGAAGTGACAAATTCTGCAGAAACTCCTTTTACAAGAGAAGCGGCACGCAAGAATGGATGAATGGCGAGGATTCCAGATGGGCCGGTTGACCTTTCTGTACTCTGAACAGACACCGAGAGCATCATGGGAATGAAACATAGTAAGTATCAAAAAACTGCAGATGTTCCATAGTTATTGAAGAATTATAGTATTGCCAAGTTGGGTTGGTAAAATGCACAACACATCATATTATCGCCACTGGTTTACGCTTTCTGATATGCTACAGGAGACTGTAGATCTAGCGTGTGTGAGTATATAGACTAGATAAAATACCACACACTGTGTTTTATGGCAAGAGGGGAAGATGCTTTGCTTCAGTACAGATAAGGCTTGATAGAGTTGATGTTTTAGTACAGCGTTTTCCTGTGATAGTATGTAAAATCTATCTCATTTTCATCAATACTGCTCCATTTAGGGGGAGACAGTCTTGGAAGTTAAAATAGTTTATAAAAATCCTCATTACTTTTTATTAGGTAGTGGCAACTTAGTAAGGTATTTTATAACTTTCAGAGTGCTTTCACCTTTTAGGTCATAGGTTCAAATCCCCGGTTTAAGTATCCTGACATGCTCTACCTTGCCATGTCACACAAGAATGGGGGATTGCTAAAGTATCACCTTTCAGATAGATAGATCATTCATTTTATCATAGAGATGGTATAAAATATTTTTGTAGTACTGTAGAGGCAGGGAGGGGGATATTAGCACTGTGGTCCTTATGGAATTCCCTCTGCATATGGTTAATATTCAAAACAAAACCAAAAGTGAAACCAGAGAATAAGATTCTCTCCCTCCCCAATTGAAGAATTTTCTTCTGTGCAGATTTTATTGCTATTATTAGTGTTTGGTACTGTTTTTAGCCATTTATAATGCTGCTTTCTTCAGCTTCTATTTTAGCATATGCGGAGTTATCTTCCTCAGTTTAACTGTAACAGGTCGATTTTCTTTTACATAATGAATGTTCTTCCTCAGCTTTACATAGCTTTGAAATAAATGTCTTCTTTCCATTTTATAGATGGAAATATGGAGTACAGAAATTGCTATAGTGTGGTCAAGCTAGCAGAAGTTAAGTTATGGTGCTCCAACATTAAGCTTTTGCATTTAATTTATTTAGTCTGTATTTTCACTGGTTTAAGGGGAGCCATTCTGAATAAAGGCTGTCATTTCTGTGGTTCTAAGACTTACTTTTTGTTCTTTGCCACTGTATAAGCTGTCAGAGCCAGCTTTGGGTATGGTAAATGCCATGCTCCCTTGAGCAAATCGGCTGCCATATGCTATAATTTACACTTTCTGAATCTTTATTGGCTAGGCAAAAGGTCATTTTTCAGAGTGGTTTTCCCAATATAGAATTAATAGAGGAAACAGACACACTTCAGTGGACCAGTGAGGGGAGATGGCAGAGCTCCTCTGTGTGCATAGTCACAGAGTGGCAAACAGAATATAGGTAAGAGTAAGCGCTATAAAAGCTAGAGGGAGTGAACCAAAATCCCTCACTTGAACACTCCAGGCTTTGAAGTCCAAGTCTGTTTGATTTTTATTTTCTGTTTTTGTTAAAAAAACAGATCCAGAAATACACAAATCTCTGGTAGCATAAAGATTTTAATAGCAATTTCAAGTCCTGTCTCTTACTCTGTTCCCATAAAAATTATAGACTTTGATAAATTGTGACAACTTATCTTGTAAATAGTTTGCCTAGCTATTGTTTGTTTCAAACTTTGCTATCAGTTTTTCAAACTCTTGTCACTCTATATCCTTTCCTGTAGGTTGATCGGTAAATCGGAAAGTAAGCCTGGTTATGAATTGCTTGTCAGACGCAACAGGAGACAAGACTGACTTTTTAACCCTCTGTGCAAACCTGGGGGAAAATGAAAGTTGCATCAGGAAGCAAAAAGCATAGAATTTTGCTATCCAAAAGAGGTTTAAGAAGGGCATGTTTATTTTAGGGGTAATCTGCTAATCCAGATGCAGAAAATGAGTAGCATGGGGGAATATTCCCAAGTGATGCAAGTTCTTCTGTGAGCTTTGAAAACCTTTGCATTTCTGAATGGGATTGCATTAGTAACTTATGCCATTTGTCTCAAACACTTAGTGCCTGAGGCACTCTGGCTGAATTTAAAATTACCCTAATGATTCTTAGGAGTAGGGAGGTGCAGGTGTGCATCTGTTACATTTTGTAATACACTCAGGTGTGTTTCTGTTGCTATCAGTAGCACTAATGAAAGCTTAATGTTGGTTTCCATAGAGAGTTGCAAGGATGTCTCTGTTTGCTGAACCTGTAGGATGTGCGCTTATAGTGTGAAAGGATCTTATGAAATAGTTGTAATCAAGATGTATGATTTTAAGACTGACTAAACATTCCTGTGTAAGAGCACCTGCAGTAGAATGGACATCATCACTCAGAGAAAATGCAAGATGCAGCTGTAATAGAGTTTAAACACGAACCTATGTCTCTACACAAAGGTGCATTAAAATTTTTAAATCTAGTGAATATAGTGTAAGGCATAACAGACTGTCCATATTGTGCATACATTTTTCTTTCCAGAAGACCTATATTGAGCCTTGCAGAGAGCTGCTGCTGCATTGCCTAATGAATGTACTGTGCAGGGGTATTTCTAGTTTTCATTTGAGATATCTACTGTAAAGCTGTTCTGGTATAGCTGTACCTGTAAATTCTTTCTAGTACACACAGAGCCACGCTTTTTTTTTTTTTTACAAAGTCTGTGTGCATGGTCAGCAGCCTCAAAGATACAGCTAGATCTGTCTTGTCACTGGTGCATTGCCACAGGAGATCTCAGCTATTCTTCACAACTATGTCCTTCTTTCCCAAAAGAGAACATGAACTGAAAATAAGTTGGCATTTTCATCATACTGCAGCTTGCAGGGACAGCACAGTGGCCCACCAGCAGGGCTGAAATGATTGGGTTCCCTGTAATCACAGATCTGGTTTCTAGCTGAGCTGCTGCTTAGAAGGTAACTTTTTTACGTAGATTAATCCCAAGTAGATACTTTTAATGCATCTCCTCTCACCTGTCATCTTTGCAATATATAACGACAATGACGACAGTTTCTCTTGTAATGAAGATGAGTTTGCTTCTGTATTCTTGGCCAAACTGGGAGTAATGCTAATTGTTGGCCTGTGAACATGAGCACAAAAATGACCATTTTAAATTTTCTACTGTGTGATTAATCTGCATGATAGGTAGAAGGAATCTTGGTCATCAACTTTTTGTTACATGGAAATCCAAAATGTGGCTTTGGGCATTTCTCAATGTCTAGATTTTCTTTAATATTAGTAGTTCTTTTTAACATAGACATTTATGGACTGAATGTTGCTATGTTTCATTTCTACCTGAAAGAGTACTGTGCTAATAACTATGTATGAGTTTTCTTGACACAATCCATTGTGAAATTCAGATCAGGACTGTGCAAAAGAGAATCTTTATAACATTGTGCCAGCTACCATACCACTTAACAGTTTTTCAAAGAACACAGGGCAGTATGCCAATAATGAACTTAGAAAGTGTGTATGAAGTTCCTGATAATGTGACATGATTTTTTTCTTACTTTTGCTTTTCATTTCATCTTAATTAGTCCCAGTAGGAAAGATTGATTTTTTTTTTCTTCTTTTAAAGCCTTGTAGCCAACATCTGTTGGTATTCCTGGGGTCATTCTTGCACTGTCCTATATTTGACATTTCTTGTAAAAGAAGAGGCATTTGTTCATATTGACATTAGCTGCCTCGGTATCTCTCAGTGGTGCAGATGGCCTGTGAATAAAGACATCAAGCTAATAGGCAAGATGACAAGCCTTGATAGCGCTGGTGCTCCTCATACTTAAGTGGCAGGGCAGGATAGATTGCTTTTGCTGGGAAGGTGCTAGGTCTGCTGGCACTAAAGCATATGGAATTAGTTAAAAATGCAGTGGGATCCTGGGAAAAGAATAGTACCATGAAAATCCCTGGCTGGCTGTAACAGTTTCTTTTTCTCAATGTAGTATTTTATATTTCCTTGAGTGGCAACACTTAAAAGAAAGGTGTATGCACGTGGAAGAGAGATCACTAATTTACTTTAGATATTTAGTGATTGTGACTGTTTAATGCGACAGAATAAGACATTGCCGAAAGATTTCTTCAATACATTGTTTGCTTGCATGGTGCTATTAAAAGAAGACAACAAAATCTTGTGTGACAAGAAAGGTAAAACAAAAATGGTGAATCTAAATGAAGATGCACAAGAAACATTGTAAGTGCATATTAAAATATTATTGTAGGAGTGTTTTGGAAAATGTAATAGAGTCCCAAATATGGATAGTCTTATTTCTTCTGCAGCAGACATTTATATTATCCTCTGGAGAAGGCACACTGGAAAACTTGGCATTTCAAAGTCAGCTGATTATTTCTTGGGGTAGAATAGAAAGAAAAGATGGAAATTCAAAGTCTCACAAACAAAGCATGAAAGAGAAAGATAATTAAACTCTCAAGAAGCAGAAGATTAATAAGTTGCTGTAATTTTGACAAGGCAGCTAGTTGGCAGAGCTAGTGGCTTGGGGATCCTATGTCTATATGGTGTGTAGGTCCTTTTCCTAGGCTTCTTTGGAAAGAAAAAAAAAGTACAGCTTAGGAAAGTTCAGAGAAATCAGAGGGATTTTGCCTAATCAGTGTAAGCTCCAAATGCACACATTTTAAAGGATACATTTATGAAGATGGATTTTGAATATTATTGTAGTGATAAAACTGGAAAAAGAGGGAGGGAAGGAAGGAAGGAAGGAACAGAGCTTTTTCCTCTCTCTAATTTGAATGGGAATAACTTTATTTTAAACAGAAAGACAACGTTCTCTCTTCTTCAATGAGTTTTGACAACAAGTACTGTAAAGATAGTAAGCTCTTCTATAATAAAGGAAAAACAATCTTTGTTGAAATATTTCCACTTCATGAAAAGCAGAAAGTAAACAAATATATAAATAAAAGTCAGATCTTAATTTTAAATTCAATTTCCATAATCTAGGATATATAATTTTAAATGAATGACGTTGTCAAAAAAGCAAAGTAAAAAAGAACAGTCACAATACAAAAATATTTTGTGATATACTTTGACCACATAAAAAAGCCAATATTTTCTTCAAGATGTGCTTCTTGAAAAATAATTTTTGAATTTACCAAAAAACTCAGGCGCAATGGCAGCAAGAATAATCACGTATCTTGTTGCAGTATGTTTGAGTTGACCATAGCTAGAAAATACAGATTGTGTTCTTATTTTTCAGGAGTTAAGAATCATTTGTTCCCACTTGCTTTGGACAATGTTTTTGAACTTTTCAAGATGAAAAGTGATTTCAGCTACGTTAATGAGGGATTTATCTCAGTTTTATTTGCTTTTTAATAGGGCTCTGAAGGCAAACACCTACACCAAGAAATGTTTACATCAGTGAGGATTTAGGAGCATTTGTATCTGTAATGTGTAATGATATAAATGTTGCTGACATTAAGTAATATTGTATTTCTCCTCTGCCTTCTTCCCTCATCTCAACTTTAAGAATTCATTATGGGGCAGCCACATAATAACTTTTATACGAGGATCCCAGAACTTTTAAAACGTGAGTTAATTAAACTTATTTGTTCACTTCGTTGAAGGAAAGGGGAAATTTGCAAATTATACTTGCAGAGTTTGTTGAGATTACTTGGCATCCATTAGATATAAGAAGTGACATGAAAGCATGGCAAACTTTCAAATAGTTCAGATTTGAAGTGACCTTATTCCAAAAGGTGGATGTTGAAAGAGCTACCTGGTAAACAAAATGCACAAATGCATAGATTTTAGTGTACACAGTTGGCTTAGGAAGGTGCAAGTCTAGGTATATTGGCAGAAATTTTTTCTTATTTTGTATCTGTCAGATGTTAAGCTATCTGTCACACTTGAAAGACAGCCATGACTAAGGCTTTCTAGTGTTCAAGGACAGTTTTTGGATGTATGGTCTTCCATATTCAGACTTCTTAGCAGCTCAATTACTCAACTTCATTTACAGCTGAGAAGTTGCTCTTTAGTTGTTTCTTTGGCAGACCTGTTGCCCTTTGCACAACTCTTGAGATGTTTTTTCCTTCTTTTCATTTTCTGGTGTCTCTTCTAAGCGCTTCATATGGTGCACAACATAGTCCCCAAGATATGTGGCATCACTGGAGGGGTCTGCTTTGCTCTTTCTGGAAATGATGGACTTTTTCACAGATTTCACTCTTTGTGTTTCTTCCTCTGTTAACATTAGCTGTGAAGGTGGATCTAATAGACTTGTTAGGACATAACGTGCTGTTCTTTAGCTGGTGACTTTGTTTGTGGATGGCTGATTTAGCTGTTGGCAGTTCATTCATATATATCTTACTGTTACATACTGTGAAGCCAGGTGGTTTTAATAGGGGAATTGTGGTGTTCCTGCCTGTATCTTGGAAGTGGTGCTAATTGCACAGTAATAAAAAAGAATGACAACCACAACGATGATACTTGAAGACCATGTGACAAATTAATCTTGAAAGTGAGCGAAGTCTTCAGTTTAATAGTCACATAGCAGGCTATCATTCACTATAGATATGATCTATTTTACACTAAGGAATCTTTAAATCCCTTTGTTACAGATTATTCCATAGTTCTTAAATGGCCCTCAAGGAATCTGCTTTTCAAAGCCTTTGTAGTGCTCAAAATACATTTATAGTGTGTCAGAAGACATCCTGAACACCTGAAAGAGACTGATTTTGTACAAATAAGATGTAAAGTTTATATCTTCAGGCTTCACTGTATGCAGGCTCAACATTTCTGGAAAATAGAGCACTAAATTTCATTTATTCTGAAGAACCTGGAAAGCTGAGATTTGGAAAAAACACATTGCTAGTTCTTGGATATAACCAGTAGAACATGGGCACTTATGGATGTGCTTGAGGGGTGTGTGTACATATAGGTTTTATAATCAGTGCATATACCTTCAACATGTGAAATCGGGTAATATTTCATTTTAAGAAAGCTGGCTGAAAAATAACTGTGATTAGGACTGATTGCACAGCATTATTTTGCTTGTCTGTTTTGTTAAGAGGTTTGCTGATGTCTTTTATTGGGATTAGAGAGTTGTAAAATGTGACTAGTCATAGTTATGGAAACCCTACCACAATCAGATGCACATAAGCAAACACACAAAAAAGTGCTTTAATAATTAAAGAAGTCCTGGAGCCACAGACTCAGGAAGACTTGGAGATTATAATGGGAGAGTTACCACAGTATGCTTGTGCTGTTCTACCTTTTCAAGGCATCCAGAATTGACCAGGAGCTGTCAGAGAGTGACTGAATAGACTCTTTTCTTCTGATCACTACAGCTGCTTTTATGCTTAATTTACTATTTAATAATGTAGGAGAGGAGTGAGGTTTAGGGATTGTATATGGACCACTGCATCTCAAGGTGACTTAGTGTATGCTTGTACAAACTGGTAGTGGTTAGGTCATGTTGTTTTCTTACTCTCCATGGCTGGTGCATCCAGTGAGTGTATGAGGCAGTCCAGTGCTGGAACCTGCATTAATTGGAACATATGTTGACAATTGTGGACAAAGAGCGGATAAATATTCCTTCTCGGTAAAGATAAATGGAGCAACAAATTAGAGATCTAAATAGAGTTCTGTGAAAAATGGTGTTTTGAGTTATGTAGAGGCTTGTGCAACCTTATTCTGGGATGTGCCGTTTACAATTTTCCATCACCTCAAATTTGCATTTTGTTTTAGGCTCAGACAAAAGTTTGGCCAAACCTCAGAATTCAAACTGAGCTGAAGTTGCCAAAAGCTCAGGTCAAAACCGCATAGAGAAACAATTTTATGTTGCAATATTTACTTCACAAAACAGTGCTTAGGATTGGAAGCTATTAGACTGGATTAAGTATAAATGAACCTGAACAGCTATGGTCCTGTGTAGAAAAAGCAAAAGGAATCAATCAAGCTTTGATGCCTTTATGATGAATGTATTTGGTATCAAAAACCTGTGGATGAATTTGGGTAGTTTCTGCCTGTAAGCTTTCAAGACAGTTGTTAATAGAGTTATATAACAATATATTTTTGTTATTAAGTACATTGTTCTACAAGGAATAATATTTGTTCCTTTGAATTTGTGAAATACGGATTTTTAGGAATTGTTATTATTTCCAAAAGTATCTGTGTAAGTTTTCACAGCTTGTCTTTATTTGGATAAAGAAACAGGGTGCAGTTTGAGTTAAGAGGAGATTTATCTGGTACAAATCTTTGCATGATATTTGTTTCTTACTTATGATCTACTTGCAAGTAACTCGAGTGTCAAGTCCTCTCAGTGAAGCCACTTGGAATGTATGCTGGGTGTCTGTAAGGCTTTTTAATCCAGATGAAAGAATTAGGAGACAGTGTGAAAAGCCTCAAGCAATAACTGCTTCAAATAACCAATTTATTTCTATTGCTGAATGAATTGCTGATAGGGATACAGCCTGTGTGCCACGTTCTGAAAGGTTTTAGTCTATTACGTTACTAGATTTTTCTAGTTATTGAGAATTGTCTCACTTGTTTCAGACAGTTGTCTCATAACTATTACTATTCCTTTCAAGCAAAGATTAGCTTTCTTGTTAGCAGAGTCATTTGAAAGAAATAAAACTAAGACTTTGATTTATGTTGTATACATTGGAACTGTTTATATGTAAATGAGTCTATAGAGTCTTCAAAGAAATCGGTAAGTTGGTAAAGTGAATTTAAAACTTTTAAAGGTTTATGTGCAATACAGACAAGTTCTAACATATTCTCTGCCCTGAATTGAACCTTAGGCTTAGTCCCTCTACTTAACCAGCAAAACCTGTGGTTCTCGCATTGAAACTTTTACAAGTTTTACGTCAAGATGTACAAGATGTGTTTGCTTCATTTCATGGAAACGGCAGAAGCATGCTGCAGCAAAGCTGTAGCAATAGCTTGTTGCTCACGTGTATTTAAAGATTCATGCCTGTAGTTTTGGTCCCAAGCTGCATTTCTTTCGTAACTCTAGTGAGGAGTTGCACTCTGTTCGAAAGAAGACAATGTTTTAAAACTAAATATGTCACGGATCTGAAATTTCCACATCAGAAGTATCAGGAACATCCTTTTTGTTCCACTTCTGTTATTCATCACAACAGAAATATACTCACTTTTATTAATTTTACTTTTCAGCTAAGAGATTTTAATATTGATATGGTGAATATAATTCTGGAAGTCTCTGTCCATATTTCTGTCAACAAAATACATTTGTTTACAGTTAATAGATTATTTTTTTCCCATCTGTCTAATGATCTTCAAATATGTATCTGAACATTGTCTATTTTTATTTCAACTTGTGTGGGTTAGTTTCTGTTGCTTCTTCTGTTGCTGGCACTGGAGACAGGTGTCTCTGCATTTAGTAGTTATTGGAGTAATGAAAGAAGATGGGCCCATCAAACAGTTATTTTTCTGAGGCTGTTGTCAAGAGTTAGTTTTCTCAAAAGGTAAATATTGATTGAAAGGTGTAGCATTTTATGCTAACTTTTAAAGTACCTAATGCACTGTGATGATCTGCCAACTAAGAGTAAATAAATTTTCCTTTTAAGAGTGCTTATTTAACTGAAAAATTCTCTTAAAGGCTTAGGTTTGGTTTTGCTGTCTGATTGTTATATTGAATATTGGTATTTTTTTAACAGCAATTAATGACAGCATGACACAGAAATAAGTACTGTGTTGTGAACATGAAAGGATGATCAGTAAAGGAATCCTAATGTGACCATTAGGATGGTCAGTAAATGAAATATGATTTAATTCAGATCTGAGGTTAGTTATCTGGTTTACATGGTTACTACCAAATGAAATAGATTGAGACTGTAAGAAAGTAAATAATCAGACAAGTGAGATGGAGATGCTTTTTCAGGAGAATAAAGATATGAAATTTCATGGATCTTTGTAAAATCTATTCAAATGCTTCTAAAATGTCCTATTCATTAGGCATATTTGTGGCTTGGGACAACACTCAAAACTAATAGCCAAAGAACTAAAGTTGTATTCACTACAGATGATGCGTGCATAAGCAAATATTATTTTTCCTTAGAGCTTTTAAACACAGAGCTGTTACTGATAGCGACTGCAGTAATAACATGACTTTAGCCCAGAGGAAAGAAGCTGGGTACTCCTGAAAGTGAAAGACAGGCAATCCTGAGTGCTACCAAATAGTTAGGGTTTATACTTTCCTACTTACACAACTGCTGTTCTTAGTCAACTCTCCACCCTTAATGGGTGTTTCTTTACTCACCGTTTTATCCTAAACATTTAGAGGCTTTACACCTGGGTTCTTTTGTGGAGGTTTCTTTGCTCTTTTTCTTTTTTTTTTTTAAAAAAAACCCCAGCATGTGAATTAAAGCTATGGTGTATCTTCAGCCTTCTTTTGGGCTCAGTGACTCAGAGGATTTACCATGGCTGAATGAGATGATTGTCTAATTGCTAGTTTCACAGTGAAATAAATCTTGTAAACACAGATGGATCTTCTTCATTGACAGGGACTGCAAAAACCTGACTTGGACATGTAAACATGTTAAGTTTCTTTCTAAACATTTTTCATATTAGAATGGTGCCACTTGTGCTTGCTGTTTCTAAGGTCTGAGACAGCTTCAGAAGTAATCCATAAAGAACATTTCAGGACTTGGCCTTCCTATGGAAGGACTTAGCAACTAGGGAACTGTTACAGTTTCCATTCTCGCATTTGTAATTACTATTAATTGAGATATCAATTTAATTAAACCATACAGAAAAAAGAGAAGAACAACTGAAATTTTGTGGGTTATATGAGCATATGGGACGTGGAATCTATGTTTCATATCTATGAATCCATAAAGGATGATATTATGTAAGTGTGTATTTGGACATCTTAAAGAAGCCTGAATGTGTTCTGCCAAAATGAGGAAATATATTTAGAGCTTATTGAATTCACACCAACAGATTAGCTATCTGGTTCCTTAGTTCTGGTTACTGCCTTTATCAAAGGATGACCCTAAATCCCTGAAACGCAACAGGGAATTAGTGTAGTGTTATTCATGGGAAAGATGTGTTCATAATATCTCTATCATAACACTTTATTATACTTGTCTTAACATATAATTGCAGAATGGTGTTATTGGTCAAACGTATAATTGCAGAATGGTGTTATTGGTCAGAAAATCATCCAGTCTTGAATACCTGTTGGTGTTTACGCTGTAGCTATGAAAATAAATGCAGAAAAAGCGTGCAACTCAGGGATGTTTCAGGTTCAGTAATAAACGTCTGTTAACAAATGTGTTTTGCAACCCAGAGTATGCTTGCACCCACAGAACAGCTCAAAGAACTTGTAAGCATTATTTTCCATCCCAATAGCAATTGTGTAATGTGCTCTCAATAACAGAAGACCTTGGGCAAAAAATACAGATTCTAAGCCAGTGTAAAAAGTACCTTCGTTAGCTGTTGCCTTGTGAATCATATACTGTACATTACATTTACTCTTACTGGAGTGTATTAATACAGTAAATAGTAAGGGCAGTGTCAAACATCCATCACTGTAGTAAAACTTCATTTTGGGTCTAGCTTAAGTAAGTTTGACTCTACCTTTAGATCCTATATCCTTAGAGATGCTCACACGTGGGGTTGCTTGTTCCCAAGTACTTTTCTTTTTTTCTTTTTTTTCTATTTTTTCTTCCTGTCTTTGGCTTTTTGATAGAATTTTTGCACAAGACAATGAGGTAACAATGACATTGTCCTCGTCTTTTGCACTCACCCAGCTCTACAGGAAAAATTAAAGGCAGGCATTTGTGATTTGGCCACGTGCCATACTCAGCCCTCTCCGTCCTGTAACAGAGGTACAATTTGAACTGACTTTCCAAGAAGTCCAAGCTTCCTGATTCTTCAAAGCTGATGAAGTGTTCATTGGGATTTTTTAGTTCTGTTTCATAGCATGCTTCTCTCCTGATTATTATGGGAATAGAGGGTGAATTTTAAAGCTAGTTTTAAGTAGTAAGGGCAGTTTAGTGTGTTAAGCTTGATCTCCAGTCCTGGTGGGATGCTCAAAGAAGCCAAGTTCCTCAAAGTAACAGAAAAGGTACAGGATCCCACTAGTCACAAAACAGAAAACTGTAAGGGTTTGCAAAGAATTTGAAATAATTGTATTCTCTGTGATGGAGTCTGAGGAAGGTTGTGCTCAATTTTGAGCATTAGGCAAAAGTTGTCACTTCTTGAGGCAGGCATGCTTTGCCCTTGCTTAGATAGTTATTGGGTTGAGTGGTTTGTTTTCTGTTGGTATTTTTTGGGTTTTTTTTGGTTTCTATATTTGGGTTGGGGGTTTTTTTTCTCCTGTTTTTTGTAATACTTGTTGAGACCTGATACCTTAAAACTCTGTATCTGCTTTCTTCATTGTCTTGTTACCCACTTGGCTCATGATTTAGAAGATGATGCTTAAACAGTAGTGGTGTTGTAGTGCGGATGATCTAAGGATATATGCAGGCCAAATTTGTAAGGAAACAGTACTTTTTGTTAGCCCAGCTGACATAGGAAAAGTAGGAGAGCTTTTAGATGCACTAATCCTTCTTTAGGCTACAGAAATATGCATTTATACAAGTAAGCACAGTAAATCTGAGAGATTGTCTTCTGGGTAAGTAATGCAAGTTCAGTATTGTATTATTGTTTGAGGTTTTGGGTTGTGGGTTTTTTTTTTTGCCTTGAAGGCTAGGGTCTTTTTTTCAGTTTAACTATTTCCATAGATGTGTCCCTAATCCTGCACAACAACACCCTGTGTGTGGCAGAAAGGAAAAATTGCTTTGGTGTTGAATTTCTGAGTATTCAGTTAGATTGTTATAGCGATATTTTTGCATAAATAGATCTAGGCTTTCATTGCCTGTTTATCGGGAGTGAGAGCAAACAGTCATTTGTTCTTAGCAATTGTCAGGTGGAAGCCATCGTTCACGAAAAGTATATAAGTAGTATTGATGGTCTTAGTTTGTACTCCGGGAAATTAGATAATAGGTTGAAATGTATCATTCAAACTACTGTGCTTTCTTTTCCTCCCCCTTTCCTTCTTTTTTCCTTCCGAATAAATGGTTTGCAGTTGAACTTCTATGTTGTTTTTTCTCTTTGATTTGGAAGAAGATATTTGAGAAATGTTAAGCTAAACTTTCCAAACTTGCTAACTTGAGGCAAGTTTACAAATCTTATTGAAAATAGTTCAAGTGAGTATACATATATATATCCACACATAAAGAATACTATTATTACTTATATTCATTAAACTCAAATAGCTCATAAGCTTTGATCTAAGGTCATGCTGTTCTAGCAGCATGTCTCATTGTAGGTCATGTATTACTACTTTTAAAACTATACCAATATCATTGAGCAAAGACATATTTAAAAGCAGATAGAAGTTTTCTTAGGATCTTTTTTCTTCCTGACCTCTTCCTATTTTTTTCCATGGAAGAATAATAACTTGGATATATTCTTCAATCACTGTATATCTGCAGAATAATCTAACATATTACTTTTCATAATATTTGTAAAACATTTTCCTGTAAACTTAAAACCTGAGTAGGCCCAAGAGCAGCACAAAAGCAATAGGGACAATTATTCATAAAGTATTTTGTTCATACTATACAATAAAATTGGAGCCACGTTGGATTTCTCTTTGGGATGACTACATAAATGTTTACACTACAAACGTCCTTAGGATTGCTGAGAAAATGACAGTCTGTGTCTTCTGAACAAAACGTGTATAGAGAAAGACGAGTTTCTGTACCCCTTACAGGATAGCTATTTAATCCTCTGCAACGCTACACAATATGGTAAACTTTCTGGTTTCAATTCAGAGGAAATATTTTGTGAGCCAGCTCTAAAGTGCAGGATATGTGGTGAAGAGTGTTGGCACGGAAAATGCATTTTCTACATTTAGTTGTCTTGTTTTCTCTGCTATTTAGTAGACTTGAGGCAAGTTTACAGGAAAAGTGGTAATCTTCATGGAAGGTGGTTATGCTTATAGGGGTAGGAAATATGAATGCTAGTTTTTTAATAAAATATTTTATTTTTTTAATAAATCAAAGGAGAAATCAATTTAAGAGAGAGGTTACAAATTACATACTTCTCTGTATTAAAGTGTTTCATTTTTAAAAGTTTGTCTTGTACTTTTTAGTGTCTTTTTCCATAAAGTAATGAGGTTTTTGCCTTCCTTGCACCAAAAGGAAAACATTTGCAGCTGTGTTTTTCATCTGGCTACCTCTCATTATTTTGTATTTTAAGTATTCTTGTATGAATGCTAATAACTCTAATACAGTTTCTAATAAGCATCTGTTCAAATAGCAGAGTGTTACATTTCAGCATAAAAATGGAAGCTGGAATCTCAATAGAACCTGAATTGTTCTTTTTCGTGCTTCCCTCTTGCCCCCAGTATAGAAATCAGGTTTGGGGCACACTGTTAAAGTAATTGGTGTCAGTTTAAGTCTTGTTCCCAGTAAACTGTACCAGTTCATAAGAGTAAAAGAAGGCATAATTGCTAGTGATACCAACCTGCACATTTTCCCCAGTATGGTACTAATTTTATGTCCTTTGCAAGAGTGTATCAGTGGTAATTATTAGATAATAATTTTTAATTTCCAAGAGTTGTATGGCAATAAAGAGTGCTATTCTCTTGTGTACTGCACTTGAGCTCCTTCCTGATCTGTTCTTACGGAGTTTTTTATGATTTGATCAATTACATTACAGGGTGATAAATTTATTCTGTGTAGTGTTCACATGCTTAGAGCTCAGACTGTAAGTCAAAGGCAGTACATTTTCATCAGCTTGTTTGAACAAGTGACTATCTTGTTTCACCAACATAAAGTTAGAATAAAACATTCCCTTATTTCTTTACACACAGCAAAGCTTAATTTAATTAGTAAGCTTATGCAGTGTGAGAATTGCCAGCGAGGGTGATGATGCCCAAAACAGTTGTCTAGAAAGCATGCTAAGTAGCAGAATGCTGAATAAAATTGGAAATTAATTACTGGTGTGGAATCCTAGTTTCTGAACTATGATGATTAATACCAGAGAGAAGCCAGACTCTCTAGTTCAGTAAATACAGTGCTGCCTTGTAATAAGGTAGCTCATGTGGCTAGCTCAGGAACCAGGTTCCAGGTGGAACTGCCTCTAGGTGAGATGTGCTACCTTTTATCTGTGCCAGCAAATGCTGGTTCACATTATTAGGAAAAAATTCTGCCTACATATACTTGAGTACCATAGTGGGTGAGAAGGGCCTTTGGCTCCCTAGAACAGTTGAGTAATTTACTAAGGACCAAAAATAATGTTCCTGAAGTAATTGAATTTACTGAGTTGAGCTTCAATGCAGTAGGAGGTCAGTCATACAGAAAGTGCAGTACCAGGGTATGAAGGACAATCTTTCAGAAATAAGTAATTAAATACAGTGCAATGACATTAAAATACTGAAGTAGAATGTGCAAGCATGATCTATTCCTATTGGCCAGCATTCTGCAGGTAGGTTTTGTTCAGGGTTTGGAAGAATGAGAATCTTGAAAAAAGGGTGGAAATCTATGAGTTCAGTCATTTTATTTGATTCAGTAGATTGATCCTGAGAGTGCTCTATAGCAGAGTGTTATGTGTATATCTCTTTTCAAATATATTTTTAAATGTTACTGTTCAGTGTCAAATACTTATATCATCCATTACTTGTGTATTTGAGAACAGTGTTAATTATTCATCATGATCATATTTATCAATACATATATTTATTCTTGAGGTTGTGTATATTTACAATAGATTTAGCTGGAAATCATGGCTACACTTAACTGTGAGTGATAGTTGATTTGGAAATCAACAGACTGGAGAAAAATAGTCCAATTGCTAGTAAAAACTTGTCTGCGACGTAGGCTCAACTTATCAGTATAATACCAGTTAAGTTAGAAATGAATAAAAGTAGAGTTGTATGTGGGACCTTTGACATTTGCCAACTTGAAGCCTCACTGCAGAAAAAGAGTTGCCAGTTGGAATAACCAAAAAGCCTTTTTCAGGGCTGATAAAATGTGTTGGAAGTGGCAGCTAGATTAAAGCCTCCACATCAAAATGAATGCAGAAAAAGCTCTTTTCGGGGCTAAAGAGGAGATTCAAGTTGTCAGCAGCCAGTCTGAGTCTGGCAAACAACACAGAACACTTAAGGCTAGAGAACTTTAGAGCTCTCTTCAGGCTAAACAAAAGTTCTTAGTCTTCATCCTTGATAACTCACTGATTGGCTTCTGTTGTACCGACAAATATTAACTTTGACAAGAGTTTGTGTATGTGTGCCATGCAGTCAAGCTCGATATTGTTATCTGAGCAAAAAGTTAAGTCTCGTTGGGTGCAGAGGATGAGGTGGGTGGTAGATTGCAGTAGTGGCTCAAAACTAGGAGTGTTGAACTTATATTTCTTTGTATTGTGTGTGCTGTGGTTTATATATAAGAGCCTTCAAGTAATAAATTCCTTTATATTTTATCTTTCCATCACAGTAAAATCATTGTGTATAATTTTACTAAAGCTTATTGCCCTTATGAAGTGAACTGATTTTGTCAAGTTTTGTAGACAGATCAGGAGTGTTATTATAATCTATTAGTTTCAGTGTCGAAAGAGTTTAAAAAAAGATAATTTGGTTCAAAAGCATGCTCTTTTGACTTGAAAAATTAATTAGAAATATATACTGAACAATGTTATGCCATAAAATGAGGTATATTATTTATGGAATACATTAGAATTTGATCAGGAATGTTTTAGAAACAATATTTGTCTACTTTGATCAAAATCTGATTATTTTGACTTCAAGTGAAATTATTCTTTTTTTTTCCCTTGGATTGTGAGGAAAGATCCCTGTTTTCCTAGTAATGACTTGGTTTATTGTCCAGATTTTATCTCAATTTTTTCTCAGTGTATGTCATGGATATGTTATGGTGAGGGTAAAATTTAACATTCAGTACATTCTTTAATATAAGAAACATGTTTTTTCTTTGGAGAAAAAAGGGATACCTGTTGCTGAGTTATCACATCCTTTTAACAGTGGTATGCAGTTATTTCTTTTAGTAGAAGCAAGACATACCACACTTGCCTAATCAGTGAAAAGAGATGTTCCACTATACCGGATCTATACTATTACCATTAGCTAGAGATGAAATGCTGTTTAAAGTTTTGGAAATGCTTAACTGAGTCTAGAGCTCCAAATAATACTCTTATAAGAATGTTTCTTCTTTAAAATCCTTAGGTGCTTTGTCTGCAGTTTTAATTCCTTTGCCAGGAAAAGCAGCATAAAATTAAGAATAACAAGACAACTTTTAGACATGTATTTCTTTGATCTATTTGAGGCCTCTTAGATAGGCAACTAGCAACATAGCTTTAATTATATTTCTCCTGTTCTTTGAGTATTTATTTATAGTACTCCTTTAGACCAAGATACCTTAAAAAATTCCAATTCTTATTGAAATTACTTTAAAGGTTGGCAATTTCTTTTCCTTTTAAATGTTGAATGATTTTTATGCATTTCTTTGTCCTCAATACACTTCCAACTCCCCATCCCCTTTTAAAGAAAAATTGTTCTGCTTAAGGTAATCCCTTTAGAAATCTGTAGGTGTAGTCTCTTTATTTAATGAATTCATTTTCCTGTTCTATTCATCAAGGAGACAGCTGATCTTTTCAGGATCTTTACCCTTTTCTAATGTAGGATTTCTTAAGTTTCATCTGGGGTTGGTTTGTGTTGTGTTTTTGGTTTTTTTTTGCTTGGCATCATAGTTTCATAGTTAAATTTTTCATGATTTTTACTTTTTTTCCATGTTCTAAGCTGCTTTTCTTGGAGCATTTCAGAATGGAAGTGACGGTAACTCATGGATCTCTGTATTCCATTTCCTTCTTTCTGTTCAGACTAGCTTCAAACTATGCCAGAAGTATTTTAAATTCTAGTTAATTCTGAAATTCACTATGGCCATTATTTTTTTGATAGCTAATACATAATCTATTGTCTATGGTCTCACTAAGATTGGTTTTGAACCTAATGGGGACCACTGGACTTTGGACTAGGCCTTTTATCTTTCTTTTTCCAGTGACAAGTGAAGTGAAAGCTTTTCACCCTCTGCAGTCCATCTGTGTTGTGTTTGAGAGCATTGTGCTAGTAAGCCAAGGATTTAGAGGGCCTTTTGGTTGGCAATATTGAGTAATTCGTGAAGGAAGATCTTCTGTGTCAATGTTGATGAACCTGTCAAGTGCTATTTATGTGAATTTGCACTGACTCTTTCCAGCCCAAACGGCCAAGATGCAGAAGGTCATGAAGATATGGAACAGATCATTATCAAGACAAAACTTCCTTTAACACCTAACTTTCACCTCCACTCACAATGAAACAACAGGTGCTGTGCCATCCTTCAACTTCACTGTCTCTCAGTTTTGGTGTTTGGCATCTAGACAGAGGAATGCTGTCTCAGTTGTGGTGGAAGGGCTCAGCTCCTGTCTATGCAGAATGTTTAATTACATTAAGGATAGTGTTCAGTGTTATCATATTACACGCCATCGAGGATGTTACAGGTTTAAATCTTCCAGTGGATTTTCAAAGGGTATCTAGTATAGGTTACAAAGACCTGATGTAGTGTGTCTAACTACAAGAGGGGAAAAGAAACCCAAACCAAACCAGGTGATGCAGTCACTCACCACCTCACATGGCCAAGCCAATGCCCAGCTAGTTCCCAAGCTCACATATCTAAACTCAACTCCTCACTGTTTAATTGCTGAATATTACATTAGATGGCACGGAATGTCTTTTTAGTCAGTTTAGGTCATCTTCCTGGTTCTGTCTCTTCTCAACCCCTTGCACGCACCCGATCTATTCACTGTGGGGGCAAAGTGAGAAGCAGGGAATGACTTGACATGAAGCAAACACTGTTCAGCAATAGCTAAAACATTTGTGTGTTGTCAGCACTGTTTTGTTCACAAATCTAAAACACAGCACTATGTAAACTGCTATGAAAAACATTAACTCCATCCCAGCCAGACCCACTACAATTTCCTGCTTCCCCCTTCTCTGCCTCTGCCCTGAGTTTTTAATTTTAAAATGCTCTGTTCAAAGCCAAGAAACATAAACAGGTTGAGAGGTGTAGTTAAATGGAATAAAGATAATAACCAAAGGAAAAAGTCTGTATATTTAGTAACTTAGATTGGCAAAAATAACTCACTTGACAGATAATTGCCTGACAAACAGTGTCTTTGATGTTAAGCTTCAGTGAAGTAGAAAGTAGTTCCTCAGCTGCTCCCCAAGTCTTTGGGTGGTCTTTTGCTGCCCAGTGCTGGAGCACCCTCTCACCCTGCTGAAGGTTGGGGTTTTTTTCATATGACTGGCATAGTGACACACTGAGTACACGCAGTTACACTCTAAGAGGTCTTGGGGGGAGAGAGGTAAATGGAGAGAGAACGGGAGCAAGCTAGAGTAGACAAATACAGTTTAAAATAAACAACTTCTAAATTAAAAAGAATGTTAAATACAGATCATCTCCTCAAACCATGACAGCAGATTTAATACCTTCCTCTTTTTACCTGATGGAGATGCGCCTGCAGGGCTTGCATCAATTACCTGTCGACATGTGGAAAATGATTGATGAGCTGCCTCAGGCACTAGAGTATACTTTGTCAACCACTCATAATTTATACATCTTATCTCTGCCAGAACAAAAGACAGGACAGCATGCACACTGAAAGGAAGAAAAAGAAAAAAAATAAAAAAAAGAGAAGAGGAAAGAAAGAAGAAAAAAAGCTGTTTGGGTTCCAGTATGTAGCATGAGTTGAAAATGTTGATGGCTTTCTGTTTGCTCCCTCGTCAAACATCTCCTGCACATCCCCTGCCACTTTCTCCTGTGGCTGCTTGGCTTTGCCAGACTATCTGACCATTCCCTGCTGGAGAGATGCTGACATAGAAAGCATGGAGCAGTCTAGAGTTACATTTTAATTACACTACTATCTACAAGAGTCTCTGGAGCACTGATGTTTGCTCTGACCTTTTGTTTTAATCAGCACTCTCAAAGCATGCTATTAACCACCACCGACAGAGATTGATAATTTTTACAGTGGGGCCTTCTTAAGAAGTGTTCATTTAGAGCTCTTATGGAAATCAGATACTTTTACTTTTGCATTCAGACATAATTTTAGAATGTATTTCAGATAGGTAAGTCTTATAGTAACATAGAAACTAAATTTGAACTTTGACCTCAAACTGTAATCGAACCCAAAACTATTTTTTAATATTTTGGGGGGATAAAATATTGTTTGTATTTCTTTGAGGCTCACTTTCAATCACCATCTTTATTCAGTACTTGCAGATAAGTCTCATGCTCTAGGCCAACTTTTCAGAAATATCTATTAAATTAGGGAGAGGAAAGGGGATTGTTTAAGTGCTAACCTCAAAGCTGATTTTCAAACCACCTAGTATTTAGTGTTGTTCAAGTGTCTCAAATGGAAAAGCAAAAACCTCTTATGAGTTCTGAAAATTTTATTTTCTAGTTTAACATATTAATGAAATCAATGTGATAAGATAGAATGCTACCTCTTTAGTGTCTACTATCCTGGGAACAAAATATGACTTTTAGGGGTATTAGTTTTTGTTTGCTTAGAAGGTTTTAATGAAATTGTCTACATGTCATATTTGTCCTAATGTATGACTGTAAGTATCTGTGCTGTTCTGAACAGCAATAGTGAAGGTGATAGTAAAGGGTTAAAAAATGTTAATACAAAAGCAATCTGAGTTGAAAATTTCATGATACAATGTTTTAGAAAATTGGAAGTTTTAGTAAATGTCATTCACTGTGCAGTCCTGGAGTATATCAAGTCCAGTGCTAGTACACTGCTAAGTTTAGTTGGTATAGTCGTATTTACAGCTGCTTCTCTAGTCCTCTGTTATCATCTTAGTATTTTTAGAGGCAATTACCAAGAGAAATGTTTAACTTATGTGTAAATTTTTCTTACGTTTCAGTCTGTTGAGGTTGAATGAGGTTATAAGGCATCTTGAGGCCAGTTTACTATAGAAGCTGCTGGTCTGTAGCTCAGCATCTGAAGAATTAGATGGTATAAGAATGCTTCTGGATTTAGACATCATTTACGCAGTCATAGGTTTACTTTACACCATGAAAGTGTGAGCAAAACTTTAAGCAAAACAGACCTATTTTGTCTGTGGTTTTTTGTGTTAAATTTCTCCATTACTGCTTCCTTCTATCATGTTACACATCCAGCAGTGGATCAGATTACCAAAATGCAAAGAATTAAATTAATTACCACAGGCCCAAACCTGCAGTCATGCATGGACTTCAGTAACAGTTAGGTATGCGCAATAGCTACTGGTTGCTTAATTCCCGCATGACTCTTCATATATTGTTCAGAATGCTATGTAGTTGTCTCAATAGAACTGCTAGACAAATGCGACTATTTGTACCATAACTAAATAGAAGACTTATCTTTCCTGATAACAACATGCAAGTATTTGTGCATCCTTGTTACTAAAATAGATCTAAAGTTCAGAGTTGGTAAATGCAGAAGCAAAGAAGAAAGAGGCTGTGTTCCAAGACCGGCACAGTGACCCTTCATAGAGTGACAGCTGAACAGGTTTAGCTACAGAGTATGGCGAATACAGACTGAAGAAAGCAAATTAGAAGTGTTGATCAGGCAGGTTATTTTAATGTTTACAAGTGGCATTTTAACATTGCTGCAGCACTTTTAGCAAAAATAAAATATAATTTGCTCACTCAACTTGTTAAACCCATGAGACTAATAAATGGTGAGACAGAAACTTGCTTTTGCCCAAGTTTTGAGCAGCTGTAAGCTTACTTTACTTGCGCTTCAAGCTGAGAAAAAGCTAATAAATGTAGTCAGTGTGAGCCTCAGCCTGTGAATCCAACTTCTCAGCAGGATTTATTAGCTTCAGTATAGCACAAGGGTAATACAGGTATATGAAGCTTTTTTTGTTTGGTGTGGATGGGATAACTTCCTTTCTGTCTGTAATGCAATGTGTAAGCACATTAGAGTCTTATTTAGAGAGGGAACCTGCTCAAAATCATAAAACTAACATGCACTGATCAATATGAAAAATAATTTCTTACAATATTGCTTTGAGAGACGACAATATATATTACAAAGGCAGTTTAAAGAAACAGCAGTTTCCAGGGAGTAGGGGTAAGAGATTTTGATGGTGTGGAAACATGGGGTTTTTTGTTTCTTTGCCATCAACCTGCTGTATGACCTTGAACAAGATACTTATATATGTCTGTATGCTATTTTTTGTCTGTCTTGTCAAGTTAGGTTGTATGCTGTTCAAGGCAGAGCCTGCGTGCTATTCTATGATTGTGAAGAGCTGAGCACTGGCGGTACCTGACCTTGGAGAAAACATGTAGGTGTTGTTCTAATATGAACGAATAGCAATGATGGTGTCTTTGGGTAATAGGAACTGCACTGTTGCTGTTATGTATGACAGATCAGTAGCACTCACTTAAAAAAGAAAATTAAAAAGGTCAACCAGCGTTGTGAAAATCCTGTCTAATTGCTAGGGTTATGGCTGCTAAGCTATGAAAAGAGCACCTTTGTTTCATTTATGTGCTCCATCGTCCTTCTATGCAGTAGTCCTTCATTTTAGAAGTAGTCTATCTTCTAAGGAAGCTAATATTCCTTACTAGATAATGCCACGCTTATGGATTTTTTAAAAGCACATGTTCTTATCCAGCTTCTGTGAATGATGTTTTAGAGATAAGTGGTACCCCTTCCCATAGTTACCTCTCTAATTTTCTGTACTCCTGCCCCTCCTCCCTGCACCCCAAGCCCACATCCCATTCTCTGCGTTAAATCAGTCCTCACAAATGTCTGAAATGGACTTAAAAAAATAAAGAGTGTCCTTACTTTGTTTTTAAGGTGTTTTATTTCTTCCTAGTGCTGAACTGCTTTTTGTTTTTGTTGTTTTGTTTGATAGGTTGCTTGTAGGTAGAACAGTTTTCCATAAGGGATTGAAATCGTACATCAAATGTATTGTTTTATATGTAAGCCACTTGAGAACAATGAAGGCAGTTGCTGGAACCCAAATACCATTACAAATAGATTTATTGTAGTATGTTTTCTCCCACCTTTTTCTAGAAGTTATTACTTTAATCTTAAGAATTTATGTAAGTAGGCTTGTAGCTTTTATATGCTTTATGCATTTACTTCTGAGACTTTTTAGCTATTTAGTGGCATGGTGTTTAAAACAAGTGTTATCAAGGAAATAATTTCAGCTTTACATCATTTTTTTTATATTTCCCTCTGAATGCTACATATAAAAT
This sequence comes from Apaloderma vittatum, assembly GCF_000703405.1. Classification (NCBI taxonomy): domain Eukaryota; kingdom Metazoa; phylum Chordata; class Aves; order Trogoniformes; family Trogonidae; genus Apaloderma; species Apaloderma vittatum. The sequence goes on along the minus strand of NW_009723975.1, from coordinate 47,101 downwards.
AGCCAGATGGTAATATTAAAGAGTTATAGTAAATGTCATGGAAACTTATCTTCACAATGCCCTTTAGCTTGGTGTGTTCATCTCAACCTACAAACATCAAGAAGAGACAAAGATGTAATATCTCTTTGTCACAAAATTATATAAAATTTCAATTTCTTCAAACTTTACAAATATCTAAGAAAAAAATTTACTAGAAATATGTCCAATTAAAAGCATTCCACTATTTGTAAAAGAGAAGAAAATCTTTTAAACTGCTCTCCCCTCCTCAGCAAGAACAAAGCTTTTTTAAAGTGAAAATAATTCCCAGACTATAATTATGACAAACTAGATCAGACTTCCTAAGAGAATGCATCTTTATTTTTCTGTCATTTTAATATTGTGCCTAAATCGTATCTCAAAGAGGATGCAACATATATTATTGACCCAGAACTTAATACGTTCAATAAGCATCAAAATGGAACAACACATTTACAGCAGTATCTTAAATGCTTTAGTCATCATGCTGGATGATGATAATTGATAATTACTTGATAATTACTGGGTTTTTTTCTCCTGGGTTCAGAGGATACAAGATTGCCAGTTACACAGGACATACATTTGAAGGTGACTATGTTGAAAGGTGAAGAAACTACTGATTAGGTAGTTGTTATAAAAGTTGATGTGTTTCCCCATCATTTCTTACACTTTTCCAGTCCTAATAGCTATATGTATTAAAATGTTGTCAAATGGAATTGTTGCGACCTTAATTCATTTTAGGCAAGCTGTTGGATGAAATGGAGTACTGATGAAGGTGACAATACAATAGAAACACAGCATTCTTGTTGAGTATTCAACTTGCATCCAAGAATACTGGAGGTAATGTAAATGGTAGGTTATGAAGCCATGCTCATCATTGTTAACAGACATGAGAACATTAAACCACTCTTGAGTTGCCACCTAGAGGAAGTGGTTGCATCCTTTCAAGTGTAGCTTTCTACAGATTGACATGAAGAAATTAGTGAAGTAAACATGTCTGTGAAAAAATAACAGTGATGATCAAATAAAGAGAAAAAACATGAAAACAAATCAAGGAGGCTAAAAAAGCCAAAATTGTAGTTGAGTTGAACTAGACTGGTAATAAAAATGTTGTGATTGAGCAGTGAGCAATTTCCTGCTGTTACAGGGCAGTCCTTAGCTTCTCTGTGAGAGTGGCACAGAATTAATTGTTATATTTCAGAAACATATTTCTTGGGGAAAGAAGAAAAAAAAAAGGCTGTTTTACTTTATGATTCTAGTTGTCATGTGAAGCCATTAAAGTTGGTTGAAGTGATGTCAGCAGCATCTTGGTTTTGCTGTTAAATAACCCTCTGCCTTGAAGTATATGGTATAATAATTTGGAAGAAAGCAAGTTACAGGTTTAATGTTGTTCTCACTCCTACCTTACAGCCACTGCAGTATATTTTAAAAAAATTAATCTTTTGACACTTGCTCTTGTTGAATTTTAAGGGTTGAAGCTGAAAACAAATGACAACGGATTCTAGAAAACAAGAGGGGACTTTCTGTTTGTTTGATGACAACTCCTTTGAACTTCTTGTTCCATAAAAGAATCAAAATGGTGCCTAACTGTACCTAAGTCATTCTACATTGTACTTTAGGGTTGATACATAGATAGATCTGTTATTTTACAATTCTTTTTTACTTCTTGAAGAATCTCATGAGTGTCTCTTGCTCCTGCAACAATTTTGTTAAGATCTGTTTTATTAATTAAATGTGAATTGCTGTTTAAGGGATGACAGCTGTCCTGTGGACACCACAGCAAACCAAATCCAAACTACTTCCATGGCTACCTGCTAAAAAGTCTGGAGGGAGGGTAACTTGAAATAACAGTGTGAGTATTGCATGGCCTTTTGGCATTTTCTTTTTGACTCTTCTGACAAGTCCTCACTTTTACCGTGTTCCACCAGTTTTTGACCTAAACCTTTTGTCTTTAAATACCAAGCTTTCCATGGCCCTTCTAGCTTCTCCTTAATATTGAGGCTAAGAAGTTATTTATTTCTGTCTGAAGAAACCTGCAGGTAATATTAGCTTCTTTACAGTGCTTTTTGGAAGGAGGAAAAGATAAAACCACCCACTTTTGGCCCAGTGTCTACAGATCAGTAAAGCTAATATGGAGATGACACAGATGTGTAATGCTTCTTTATTCTACTTGCTTTGTAGATATTTTCTCTCGAGGGCATCAAAATGCAGAATGCCGACAGAATGAAATTCTAATAGATCTTATAATGAAAGATAGGATTGGTGATGTCAAACTCTTGCATGGGTATGAGTCAATGGATTCCTGTTTAGTTAACCCTGATTTAGCTTTTTAAGCATTAGTCTTTTACAGGGAAGTTTTCAGCTATACCTCTGCATCTGACCTCCTTGGGATTCTGTGGTTGTGTGATGAGTGTTATATCCAATCGTACAGAAGTTTTGCTGATTGGTTTTGGGTTTTGCCTTTGTAAAAATAAGTCCCCCTCCCCGTTTTTTTTTTTCCCCTAAACATCAAGGGTTAGGGCAGGGCTGGCTGAGAAAAACAGCACATCATCTAGGCCAAGCTTGTTATGTAAAGAAAGGAAGGAATCATATTCTCTTTTTACCTTTTAATCCTGGAGCAAATAGTGGACATACCAATTTCGAACATGAGCTCCCATTTATTTTCCAATATGTAACAGAATTTCAAATGCAGTTTTTTGAGTTCCAGGCCAAAACCCCCTCAATTAGTGCCCTGTTGCTATAGAATATTCTTAAAAAGTTCAAGTTGCCAGGTTGAAATATATTTCTGGAAGTAGCCAGTAGCAAAAAGTTACAGGAGCAAAATGCACAAATTCCTAATAAAATGTACTTGGCCACATTGTAGCTAATAAAGAGTTGATTTGTGTTGGTTTGTGTAGCTATAATTAATATAATAATAATATAATAAGTAAATATAACATAACATAACAATATCCATCCCCCTTCACCATACAGCTTTAGAGGCAAATGGTTTACCATTTTTGCATGTATATCAATAACAGTATAAGAAAAAAAAAGGAAAAAAGGGGTCTGAATGAATGATGTATGAGAAAAATGAGCATGTAAACAACATTTTCTATTTCATTTTTTGCAAATATCAGTAAAAATATTTTCAGACTACTGTTTTCTGTTAACTGGTCAAGGGAGACATTTTTCTCTGTTATTTCAAGAAAAAATATATTCATCATAGGTGCTCTTATTTAGCATGATCACTTTCATGAAAGTAACTATTTCTGAATAGTAGTTCTTTATTTGATTTTCATTTTCAGTCTCTCTAGTTTCTACTTTAGAGAGTTGCAGAATCCAGCATCCTGAATCCATTGTCTCTTTATTGTGATGCATGCAAGGAGAGCAGTTTTAACCTTCCAGTCTAAAGTATAAAAAAATTGGATTGCACATTCAGAGTGGAATGAAAATGATGCATAGAGAAGTAGATCATTTTATAGGCTACTGTTCTATTTAATGGAATGATAAATAATGATGTAAAATATGTTTTCCTTTGCATGTTTAAATTGCTCAGCCTACATAACTGAATTTAAAATAAATTCAAAAATGAGTGCTCGGCCTTGCTGAAGGACTTGGAGAACATCTTTATTCTTACTGTCTTTTCTAATAAATAAGCTACTATGAATACAGCTTCTTGTTTAGATCTTAAATTTTAACTGGACTTTGACAGATTTAAATTTAATCTGGGTACTGCAAGAGTCTCTACTGTCTCTATTTGTCTGCCGAGTTTCAAGTGACTATTTTCCCCTTCCCATCCCCCAGGAGTTTTCTATAGCATAGCCAGCTATGCTATATAAACTGACTGACTAATTTCTCTAAGTATATAAACTTGTACTTGGTCTGGCTGGGGGATTTTCTGGATTTGTGACTGAAGCAGTGTTAATAGCACACTAGTGTTTTTGCTGTTGCTTGCACAGGGCCAAGGCTTTCTCTCTTTGCCACACAAGCAAGCTGGGAGTATGCAAGGGGTCGGAGAGGACAAAGGTGAACTAAACTTTGTAATTAAATCAGTGGCATCAATTAATGTAATTTATTGGATATAAAAACCATGAAGAGATATTATGACTTCACCAGGAAAGCAATGTTAAATCTGTAAATTCTTGCACATGCAAGAATTTAAGCATGTGGTTTTAGTTCAAATTAAATCTTTTGTAAATAAATGTTTACTTTGCAGGTGGTGCATCAGGAAAAAGGGAAAGTGCAATGTTTTTATTTTGGTTTATGGAACTTGCCTTATATTAAGTTATTACTTTAACTTTTTTTTTTTATCTTTTTCCTTTGGATTGACTTAACACAAATTGCTTCTTCGGAGATTAGCAAACTCAGAATGGGTGTTATAGATCAATAGAGACTGTTAAGTGATTATTACTCCATAAACAAATTTCTATTTGCTTTTCCTGTTGTATTCAACTATATTCACATATAATGTAAAACTATTTTAAGTTCTAAGTGTTAATGCTTATATTCATTCTTTGGTACTAGTATTGCCTAGCTGTTTTAAGAAGGGAATTATTTGGTTTATAAATGTGTGTACAAGCATGTATATATTGCAGCCTCATCATAAGTTAGCAGCAACATCCTTTGGAATGTCCATTCACTGGACACAGTGACTCTTCTCACATGATCTTTTACCCTTGTGACTCACTATTCATGATATATATGCCTGAGTTAATAAGAATAAATGTGTGTGGATAAGAAAAGGTTTCAGTTGTTCCAGAGATTTGAATACTTGACAATGTAGATGTGGCATAAACGTCTAGTTTTTCCCTTTATTTTATTTGCTCTTAGAGTGTATGTCACACTTGGTTATCATTTTTAGAGCTTCAGCTGTGAGAGAATCATACTGGTGTGAGAATGATGTCACAGTGTGAAAAATCCAGAGAGGATTTTCCAGTCATTATTCATTTAAGTACTTTTCACCCACTGGCAGAGATATGGACAACGTGACCTAATATGTCTCCTCTGCCTCTACCTTCTGTGATTCTATGAGTAATAGGGTAGTACAGGAGATCAACAGTGAGTTTATTGGCAGCTGCAGAAAGGTGAGGCACTAAAGCTGCCTGCACATCCTAGATGTGGATATACGATTGCATGTGGCAGTTACCTGTAGAGATCACACTTGAACACTGAGAGATTACTTGTTTCCCTCCTTCCGCTAGTCCCCCGGGAAAATATGGCTTTCACTGTTGAAGTTGATACCTCTTAGTTACTGAGATGATCTGTTTTCATTGCATTCCTACAGTAAAAGCTGTATGTTGGCATGTGTGAGAACTGATGCAGAACACTTCCTTAAGTTGTCTCTCACCTCCTCTGGAGAAGAACCCTTACTATCCCCCCTCTCGCCCCTGTTTCATATTTCATATCGAAGCTTTTGTAAGAAATTACAATGGGCAAGAGAGGACATTGTTTCTGAAAGGTATTATACATGAAAATAAGATCTGTCCAGCTTCAATATTCAATCAGAACTGAACTAAGAACTTGAAACTCAGAAGACTCAGCCAAATTCTATAGTGTTCCTGGTATATAGCAAAATATATATATATATATAGTGATACATATTTTGAGATATAGATTTTAGCTCAGAGTATGTATAATCCATTTAGAGCTTTCAAAGGAATCTAGAGCAGTTAGTTGCTCAAGTTTAATTGGAGATTTGACTTGGTTTTATTTCTAAAAATGTAACATATTAAAGAAAATAATTATTCTGACTTAACTGTCCAAAATGTGGTTGCAATATTTTTTAAATGCAGGAATAAGATTAAAAAAAAATGTTGAAACTCAGGATAATTTGGGAAGAGTGAGGGAGAGTTCTCTTTAGTCTCATTTGAATGCCCTCAAAAATTTCTTGCAGTGTATAAGCTGCTCCAGTTAGCATTGGCATATGATCTGGACTTACCAATGCAGGTTCAGTTGCTAGCTAAAGTTTTTTGCAATAAACAAATATCTGAAGATTCCTCAAGAAGTGAGAGCATCTTCCGTATAAGGAGTTTTGCCATGCCTTAGAAATGGGAGGCGAGAGGATGGTGATTCTCTGCTTCCTTCACATGCGAAATATGTTTCTCTAGGGCTCCTTTTGAGTATTAAAAAAGCGCTGTCTTGAATGTGTACTGGAAAAGTGTGAATTGTATTGTGATGGTTCTCATATTGCTTGATCTAACTTTACTAAAATTTGTGAAAATAAACAAATCTTCCCAAATGTAAAAATTACACTGTTTTCTCCACAAGTTGCCCTGATAACTGTGAATTGCCTTATTTGTTGAAAGTACATCTAATATTGACATTTCTCAAAATAGAATTACGGTTCTCTTTGTGAATGGAGTTTGAAGCAAAGTTTTGCTTTGTGACTTAGGAGATATTATACAGTTAATGGAGAAAATTTAAATATTGTAGAGATGGTATAGAAGCCTAAACAAGTTTTTTCTTGTAGAGGAAGGTGAAGTCTTCAGCTGAAGATGTGGAATGCTTTTTGTACATGTTCTCATCTTAAATTTTGGTCTTCTGCAGTTTTCAGACCATCAGGCTATATATCAGAAGGGTGTTTCTTTTTCAGTCACAAAGGTATCCATTTTGGGTATGTTGTGTTACGGTAGAGAGAAGAATTTAAGTAATTTAGAATGGCCTTCTGCTTCAACTTATTTTCACATTCGTCGTAGTGAAGAAATCAAGCAGTGAGGCATATAGAAAGAAGCTATGCAGTAGGAGGATGGATGAGAGGATGGTATTGTATGGTAAAAAAAGCATAGACAAGAAGCTTAAAGGTTGATTTGAAGTGATAAGAAAATCTCTACTAAAATGTAAAAGTCAGTAAAAAAAGCTTTGTGTGTCACTTGCATTTATATAATAAATATGTTATATAACATTATGGAAAGAATAAAGGTAAGTTTTTTGACATTGCAGGGCTATAAAATATTGAATCCATAGCAACAAGAAGTTGGTTTTATTCTTATTAGTCAGTAACAACAAAATATTTACATACGGTGTTGTTTTCTTAGAAGATGGGGCTAGTTGTGGCATTACTTATGTGATTATGCACTTATGGCATTATAAGCTGGAGAAAAAGTTGTTTTCATTCCTCTATCTTGTTCATGTGTTCACATGTTGCAGGGTTTTTGTTGTATTTTTCTTTTTAACATTTTCTTTATTTTCCTGTATATCTTATTTTTATTAGAGGCTTATTAGATTTGTCCAGTGTATTGCACAGCTGGTGAAGGTGAGACTATTTGTGAAAGTTATTTTATTTTTTTTAAAAAAGAAAAGCGTTCTTTAGCTAACAAAAGGCAAGGCAAGATAACTTGAATAAAAGTATATATTTAATTTGTCTGTGTTATAGTCAAAGTTTGAACATGACCAAAGCAACAAAGATCCTGGACTATGTTGTGTTTATCAACTTTATTGAAGTGGGTTTTTTTCAGAACTTGTAGGCATTTATATAGGATATTAGGTATCTGTAGTAATCTGTGGAGAGTAGCTGGGAATGTTCGTTAGCTCATTTAAAAGGGAAAAGAGCAAGTATAACTTTCTTTAAATTTAAAAGCCATCACGATTTTTTTAATCTGAAAGGCGTCTGTCTAGAATGTAGCCATTTGAAGAGAGGGATAAGGCCTGTCAAGCTACTTCTCCTCGACTGCTTGTGTTAGTGCTTCATCTGCTTTGTCTGACATCTCTAAACAACTCTAAAAATGTCGATTTTGGCATGCTCCACAAAGGAGAACTGAAGGGTGTTGTTTAAGTTAGTTGGGCCTTCTCTGTTTTTCTTTCTGTGGCACAAAAATGTGCATTTTTTTCCTCCGCCTTTCCCCCCAACAAATGTGTGTTTTAGCCTCAAATGACCCTGGCATCTTAACATGTCAGAGTGTTAATAAAGCACTGAAGCTGTCATAATGTGGGGTTAAATAAAGTCTTCATGAGCTGTCTATTAAGCTGATTTTTTGTTTGTCACTTTCTGTAGTTTCTTTATGGATGCAGCTTGTCTTGGTTTGTGGGCAGCCAAGCAAACGGGCTTTGTCTTTGTTCACTGCTCTGTTTAATTCTCCCCCTCATTCATTAATCATCCCTTTGACTATTTATACCAGTGGCAAGTATAGCTAACACACTTAACGTTTTCCTTTGTCTCAGTGGCACTCTTTGTGCAGGCCAGAGGAGGGCTAATTATTAACTGTAAAGTGACATTAAAAACCCATAGATAAGCATACAAATGCTGTATCCAGTGAAATGCAGCTTTTTTCTTTTTTTTTTTTTTTCTTTTTTTAACCTTCAAGTGCTTGTGGCCAAATGAATTTTTCTTGCTCTGTATAGTATGGGAGTTCACAGTAGAAGTGCCAATGTCTAGATAATTAATGAAGAAGCTCTGTTAAACCCAGAGAGTCTGCCAGTGTCAGGTTTTTTAGTTTCATCTCTGGATAGCTTAGCTGGAGAGTTTTTACCTTATCAGGCAGAAGCAGGGATTTAAATTGCTACTGTTTAGTTGGAGGCAGTTCCTCTTCTCTTTAAAGGTCTCATTCCTGTGTTTATTAGTATTCTGTATACACAAGTCTTGGAATGTGTTTTTTGGTTCGATTTCTTATGATGTGAGTGCTTTTAGCATTTTCTTTCCAGCTCCCTTCTATTTATGAGGTTGTCCTGAAATCGGAAGTTTGATCTTGGGTTTTTTGAAACACTGGCCCTGATCACACCTTTTTTGCTTATCCCAAGTCTTTCTGACCCTTTGCCTTCTCACTCATGATTTCCTGACATCAGTGTGCCAACTATTCTGGAAAGACTTCTTTACAAATGTAGTATTTTGTAAAGGTATATGTTCTAGCTGTTAAAGGAAGTCTAGTTGCCACAAGATCTTTGGTGTGCTAAGCATTTTTATTTCTATTTTGTTTGCACTGTAGTGTCCACCTAATTCCATAACTTGCTGCAGGTTTTGAGGCAAGATTTTCTGTTTTCCTGTGCTTTGAAAGCCAAATACTGCTCCGAGAGGTGGGTTCAGAGAGATTACTGCAGGGTTTAAGTAATGTCGCAATCAGTTCTGTTAACTTGGAAATATAAGTGACTTTTCAGTATGGAAAAGTGACTGGAGCTGTGTGTTCATGATTTAATCATGAATATAACACGTAGATGAAGCCTGAAGTTTGAGTTACAGCTAATACTGGCAGTGGGTGGAAAAAGATGGTCTAGCAGTGGTCCACTGAGCAGTTTGAGCATTCCTAGCTTGTGCCATAGCTGACATTTCTCCGACTCTCAGTGCGAGCAAAGACCCTACTGAGTCAACTTAAAGGATAGTATCCACTAAGATACATCTTTGATAACAAAGCTAGGAAGAGGCTATGCTCTCTTATTCAAGCCTGTATACAAATGAATAAACCTATTACTTCATTCTATTGTTATTGCCAAATGGAATGTCTTTCAAAAAATTTCAAACAAGAGGTAATGTGAGGGTATGTCAGGGCAGTCTGCTTCTGGCTAACCTAGGTGGATTACAGCTGAGCTAAAGCACCTAGATGAACAGGTACAGATTGCTTTCTGCATGTTTCAGTTAGGAAATCAGTGTGTTGAATACAGAGAATCTTTACTTAGGATGAATTTGTCAGTGATGGGAAAATTTTCTGGTTAAAAAGAAGTATAGTGATACGGTAGAATCTGTTGCATAAACATCTTTGGGTTTGTTTTCTGTGCTACATAACTGAATAGGTTGTAACTTTTAAAAATAAACCACTTTAGAATGTTGTGGGGTTTTTGTTTTTTTTTGTTGTTGTGGTTTTTTAAGAACAAAGATTGCTTCTGTACCTCAATACTATTTTCTTGTTCTTATATGTGCTAGGCACAATTCTCTTCCTCTGCATTATAAGTCAGCTTCAATGAGCTAAACAAAACGAGTTTTGCTATGGTATTTTGGAAGAACATTTACTTTTCCAGAGTAAACTTCCACTTCTAGCACTTAAATTCTTATCATTTTGCCAGCTTGAATGCTGATATATTTCCTCTCTATTTTTAGTAGCAAGATCCTGAAAATAAAAGTCCTTATTTAAGGAGGTTTTCCTGACATGACAAATCATGTTGGTCTTCAGGTAGGTAAGTTTCCTGCTGCAAGAAAGGAAAGCTTGTTGACTTTTCATTAAGGTTTTGAATATGTAGTTTATACAAGACTGGACCTGTCTTTCAGGTAGAGTGTCAGCAGCCCTGTAACAAAAACGATGTTAGAGTCTTTGATATTTTAATACCGTAAAAGTAAGATAAAATCTCTGCAGAGAGAGAGGTAAATACAATTAATTCATCTAACCTGAATAAAAAAATATACAGTATTTCAGCCTATGGCATGCACAGACAATCTCTTAGATGAGATCATACCAACTTTGTGATAACTTCATTCATTAACAGAGAGCTGTTAGTTTCAGCAAGGTAACAATATGAAATAAACTTACATTATTTATTTTTTCTGCGTACCAGTTTTTTATAACAATCCTATGGAAGTATACAGTCTTTAAAAAAATACAGCAGATGAACATGACCATAAACATTGAGTTGAAGGACCAGGTTTTTTGCACATTGTTCTGTGCTAGTGATGTCTCTGCTAGGTTTGCTTTTGAGTCAAGGTAGATGGAAGTCTGTATTCGCAGATTTATTATGCTCATTGATTTAAATGTGCTATGCAGTTATAGATCCTTTCATTTCTATAGACTGCATTTTCTTAGTTGTGTTTATTGCATCAACACCACTATGCAATATTGGCATTTCTGTACACTGAGAAAGCTGCATTGAGAGAGAGATGCATCCATAACTCAGGTTGTATCACACTGAATCTTTGGTGCTGTGCTGAATAAATTTTTTTTAAAAAATACAATCTTTCTAATATGTCACCTTTTTCTGAAGTGTTTCTCTCATAGAGAACACTTTTCATGTTAAAATTATTTATGAAATGTTTTTTTAAAAACAAATAATGATTTACACAATGTCAGCACATGTACCCTGGGCATCCTCTGGCATAATCAAGAGTGTTGACTCCCGTGACCCAAGGGTGACAGTTTTGATCAGTTTTGCTTTACAGTTCTCTCATCCTATGGAAGTGTGAGGCAACACTCATGATTAGCCAAGAGGCACCAGATTACAGCTACATGCACACACATGTGCCTGCAGAATATTTAAACTAATTGTAAAGTGCCAGAATTAGGAGTTTCATAGATTTTTGGCAATGAGGTTAATACTGCTTTTTCTTCTGAGAGCTTTTTTTATGTCAAACTTAAAAACTCAGGATAGTCTGGTGTTCAGAACTGTGTTGGAAAGCTAGGGGAATTGTTTCCTGTTCACGCTTCTGCCTTTAACCTGTAATGTAGCCTTGGGTAAATGATTTAATCACTGCCTACCTCTGTTTTCTTTCTACTTGTTTGCCTTATCTGCTCAGCCCTTAACTTTTAAAAGTCTAGAACTGTTCTCTATTACATTTCTGCATTCTGCTAAGGAGTATAATTAGTAATAGGACTGAACAATAAATTTATGTAAGAAATTAAATCGTAATTGCCATTGTAAATGTTGCTAACAATTGCTTTCTCTATAATACTTTTTGAAATAGAAATAGGTGACAGAGATCAAAACTAGAAATTATTGAAATCTTCTTTGGTGCTTTAATGTTAATTAAATGGATAGACAGAAGTTTTTGTGATTTAAAAACACTAAACTGGACTAGACTATAAGGAAAATGGAGGTACATCTTGCAGTCTTTAGCAACTCTTGAGAGAGAAACAGATGCATGTGTGAGATATGGGGAAAAAAAAGGAAAATCAAGATACTTCTTAAATATGGTTTGGTTTTAGAAGGAGAGTATGTATTGGAAGATTAAATGGGGAAATATAAAAGAAAGAAAGATTATGTCCAAGTCTCAAGTATTTCTATTTAAATGAATAAACAATGTTACAGAAATTATATTTCCTTTTCTTTGAAAAGTTTCTTTCTCTTCTAGTTCTTACTGAGTCTCATCCTATTTTATGAGGTAGGAAGGCCCTAAGCATTGTCCTTACTTGGGGATTTGCTTTCCTTCCCTGTGTATTACATTTTCTCTAAGTTAAGCTACTTGTAAAATTTGCAGAACTGCATAGAGTGAATTGCACAAAGGTTGCCAGCTGGGATTTAGCATCTATTCCAAACCTGTAAATCTTTACTACTTTGTATTCCTTAACAATTTAGGCAGTCACATAGCCTGTTACTGTGACTTTTCCTTTATGGTATGGGTATCATTATTTGCCTGGCTCTTTAGCCTACTTAAGCTTTGACAACACTAGAAATTACACTGAGTATAGAACAAATTAACAGGTCACCATTTACAGTCACACTGGGGCGGAGAAGAAGTAAAGAAGGAAGAAATCTAATTACAAAGTTTAAGTTTTCGTATTTGTTGAGCTGAGATCTGTACCTTTTTAAAAATTATAAAAGGGGGAGAGAGGACTAGATTTACTTTCCACTTTCAGCTGTCACACCCATTCATTTCTGCTAGTTGTATATGAATCTTCTAGAGCTTGATATAATATCTTGAATCTTCAAAAGATTAAATCCAGGCAGGGACTACATGGCTGTCCTTGAGTTTCATTTTCTGTATTCCGTCTTGCAAATATTCCGTGCTGCTGAATAATAATCTTGCTTTATGGAGTTTTAAGGGTTGTTATCTAGGAGGAGTTTACAAAAGTAACTCATCTGAGTTCAAGGAGGGATAACATATATATCAATATTCTCTAGTTTATGGTAATTTCTCTTTCATTCAATTAGTTTGTTCCTGTTTAGGAAAAGTGAGTAAATGCGATTGTTGGTAGAGGAGTGGAGCTGAACATGTGCTAAGTGGAGCCCTGATGTATCAAGGACTCTGTTATTTGTATATATGTGGCAGGTTGATCTATGTCTCCTTATAATACTGTCTGAGAAAGATAACTGTAGCTTTATTTTCAATATGTGTTACTTGTGTTGGGCTGCTTGTTGATGGATATTATAATTTTTAATTCCAGCATGTGATGTCAGAGAGGTGAGCTGTTTAGCTTACCTGCCTTTTTCATTTGTGAATTCCGGGAAATCAAGAAATCTGAACAAAAATGTATCCATATGTGCAAAAGTAAAAATACTGCTTTAAATCTATTTACTATTAATACTAGTTACTTAAAATATACCATAAAGTTCTGGATTTAATTGCGAAGCAGTATTTTTTCTTTAAGTCTATTGAATCAAAGTGCATTTTTAGAACTGAAGACAGTTCCCTAGTTAAAGGAAGCTTGCGGTCAGGGGGGAAGGAGAAAAGTGCTATTGGTAGGTCCACAAAGCATTATTTTCTAATTACAGAAAGAAAGATGGAAAATGTAGTAAGTGTGTTGATCTACACAACAGAAGAATCCGCTTTACAAAGATTTTAGGAAGATTCACTCTGTAAATTTGGTATTTTTTTAGAATGAATTATTGACTTTACTTGCTTGACCTTCTGTCAGTTGCCAGAGAAAAGGGCAAACATCTAGAACTTAAGGTGGGACAGAGTGAGGTCTCCAGACATTATTTCTGGTTTTCTTTATGTTCTCTCTAGACGAGTGAGTATTAGTTGCTTCAGTCTCTGAAGCAGGTACCTGTTACTCCAAATGAAAAACTCTAAATGGCAACTGAGAACCTCAGCAAAACTAGCAACTGTTTTATTAGGTTTTACAGCCTGATATTATCACCACAATATACAATACTTATTTTATTTATTTACTTACTTACTTCAGGAGATCCAGCCTTAACCTTCCTAACAACAGAAATGCTGCTTGCAAATTCTTTTCTTTTCATAGTGCTCATTTCTCATTCCTGGGGATTTAGCCAAGACTGCACACAAATAATTTCTGCTTACATGCTACAGTATTTCATAGGTGTATGAAAGATCTTACCTAATAACTTACCTTGTATGAGAATGAAACCTCACATTTTATCCTGACCACTTATAAACTGCATAGCACCTTATTAGTATTAGCAATTACTATTACTACCAGTATTTACTGTTACTAATGATAACTGTAATAATGTTACACTGTTCTTCTAAACCTTGGTCCTGTAGAATGTGGTTGTATATTTATTTTTTCACATGCTGCATAATCCTGGTGCAAAGATCACTTCTAAATCTAAATTTTTGTAACACGATGCTTCACAGTGCACATATAGGTATTAAAACTTGAATCTGTGAGAAAGTTTGGCATAAAGACAATAATAATTCATGTGTCATTGCTAGTCGAACACCACTGAGTGTTACCCTCTCTGGTTCTGTGGGGTACATATGTAACAGTAATATATCTAACATCATCTTCCAATAATTTTCCCTCCTTGTACAAATGAATGGAATTTGTAATCTAAAGGAGAAATAAATTACTTTGACATTTTATCGTTTCAGACTTTCCACTTTTGCTGCTTAATTAGTTGTCCTCACATGGAAGTAGAGAGGGGGATGAAAAATCTTTATACCCCTTCCCTGCATTTTAGCATTGCGGGGATGGCAAAGGCTAGGAGCTGTAGAGAAAAGGACTGGCCACTGACAATGTGTTACCAAAACTATGGTGAGAAATATTATTCTGTAGCCGCCAACAGACTTCACCTGGTGTCTGTTTCCACAAGCCCCAAAAGACACATCTTTAAGGGAGAATGCTATTAGCCAGTACCGATTGAACATCTTCAGCAGCAGTGCGAATGGAGGCCCGTTCTGTAATTGAGACGCATGTGGCTCTGTCAGCAGGTGATGGCAGACAGACACACCTGAATGACAGCGTGACAGGGAGCAGAGACAGGGGGCCCCATCTAGCCGCTCTTACTGCCGGAGTGATGAGCGCACGGGAACACAGTCTGTGAATTATCAGCAGGCCAGAATGAGATGAGGCTTAGGGAGGGCTGCCAGACAGTTTGCAATGTGCTACACATTTCTTTCAGCAGTTACTATTTTGCTATGCATAGCCCCTTGCTATTAAGCAGACAGAACAGCTCATATCCTGTGGACGGATGATAGATATGTCATATCACTGAAAAATTGTTTGTCTTCCACAGGTGTATGGGATGCCTTCTAAAGCAGACAGAGCACATGACACTTTTCAACACTCTTTTCGATACTGATTTGGCATTCAGGGCCTATCAAAGGAGAAATCTTTCACATGCAATTATGACAGAAAATAAAGGTGATGAAGTGTTGTATACAAAGAATGGAGAGAGATCAAAGGACTGTAATGAAAACTGATTACAATAAAAGAGCTGCTTCAACCCTGAGAACTCCACAGAACTGCTTGGGGCATGACAACACACACACTTGCATGCACAAAGGAGAAGTTGTAGATAAAATCACAGACACTAATTCATAGGAATAAATGAGGAAAACTGTACATAGCTGCTTGCTTGGGTATCACAGGACATATTAAGACACTAAAATGAAGCCACCTTTCTAACTTGGGAGAGTCTGATCAGATCCTTCTGCAAAGTATTCTTTACTGTAGCACGGGCATGATGTGAAAATTTCGTAAATTTATAACCTCTGATAAGATTGTAGGATAGATGACTGTTTTCAATTCTTCTATTGTTTTCTTGATTAATCTCCTGGGGATCACACACAGAATAAGTCACTCATTTAAGTTTAAATATTAGCAAGGAGACTGTTTAGTACTGTTAGTTGCATAGAAATGAAGAAATTAATCAAGTTTAGCCATCTATTCTTTTGACTCCTGTTCTGATTTAAAGCCTATTCAAATGAACTTTATTGACTTTACCATGTCTTTTCCAAATTCCTGAGTATTGAAACCATTCATTGGCCAGTTTCAGTTAAGTGCCGAGCAATTTTATTTCCTATCAACTTTAGGGAACTTCATGCTAAGCACCTTTCATGTTGCTCAGAAAGTCTTGTGCGATTGAGCAATAAACAAAATTCTTTTTTTTTCATACGTGTATTCTTTAGTGACTTGCCAATGTCTCTGTAGTGAAAGACCTATCATTTTACACAAGGTAAAGAACTGACATTTTGCAACTGTGTTGTTTCAAATTTTTGTCTTCTGCCAAGATTTCACATGAATAGTGAGCTTAGCTTCAAACTCAGAAGTAAGAAAATTCTGCAGAGCTTGTTTTGTCTTCCATTTATATTCTGAATGAGCAACTTTATCTTTAGTCCCAAAGCAGTGTGTTACCTGGAGCAACACTGACTCAAAACACTTATTTTTGCTAATAGTTTTAGAAATTATTTAACTCCTTGGTTTGTGGGAAACAAGAACATTTCATTGTTTGAAAACTCAGCTACAAAACTAGCAATGTTACCCCCAGTGCCACTGAAATTACAGCTAAATGTAGAAAAGCAGCTTACCTGTCCTAATATCTTTCTGAGGTCTGGCTTGTCTTCTCAAAATTCTGTTGTGTCTGCGTGAACATAAGGCTTACTACTACTTATAGCAATATATTTTGCCCACCAGTTAGTATTTTAAAAATACTGTCTTGCATAATAAGCAAAACTACTGCTATTTCTCAGCTCTTATGTCATTCAAAAGTAAGTAAGGGCTTTGTAAAGGCTATGGTGTATCCCAGAATGATCATCCAAAATGTAATTAGAAATGCGCTAAAATGCTCTACAAAATTTCTTTTTCATTAGACACCTACTAGTGTGTTCTAATGAATGCTGGCCATATCAGAGCATTTTTTAATTTTTTTTTTCCCCTGGTTTACTTCTAACTGTTAAAATACAACTGTTAGAATACCAGACTTAAACTCTGTTTATTGTGGTTTCTCTCTGTCTCTCTCAGGCAGTGTTCCTTTCTTTATATGGCTGTCAAAGGCAAGAAAACATCTCTCTAGAGAGGTCTGTTTTCAGAGAGGTGACCCTTGATAGTTAGACTGTCTAAGTGATGGCAAAACCAAGCCCAACCTGGAACAAGCCGGGAGACTTTGATAAACTCTCCTTTTTGCTCTTAACTTACTCCAAACAGAATGATTGTAAATTGACTCTCTCTTTCTGTATTGGTTGACTGAATAACTTTCCCTGGCTTATGATGGCTGCAGCCTTCTTGTATGATAACCCCTTGTGCCACTGGCTGTGAAGGGTGTCCGTGTCTGTTGCATCAAGCATTTTGAGGATTATATTGCGTGTTTTTTGGCAGAGCTTTTCATGCCATTTAGACTCATGTTCTTAATTTCAAATAAGGAAAATTCACATAATTACCAAATGATCAGGGCTGGCTGAAAAGAGTTTTAAGGCATTTCATTTGATACAATGGTCACTCTTTTAAGGATAGTTATTTAAAACCACCAAAACCATAGCAACAGCTTATGCTCGAGAGGAGGAGAGAGCAGGTTAGCATAATTTTTTTTTTTTTTGGTGGCCCTTTCATGACCGTGATATTAATATTTCAAACTGAGTATCATTTGGTTAATGAGAGATTTGCAGTACAGATTGTCAGAAAGTGGAGCTAGTACAGATTTAAACAACTTGACCTCCATAAGATGAGCTAGCTGAGCTTTGACTCAGCCTTCTGAGAGAGAAGACATCTCTAAATTTTTAAAGGGAAAAGTCAACTTATTTTGCATCTGAGTAGCATGGGTTTTTTTAAATTGTATAACCTAAATCTGCAAACACAGGTATTCTTGAGTTTTCAGGGTGTTCCTCTCTGTTTAAACTGCAGAAAAAGTTCCTGACATGTAGTTGATCTCAAAAAATGCTTTTGTCACCTGTATGCCCAATAAAGTTTTAAGAAGCTGGACAATAAGTAGTGTTCACACATATTCTGAAGTTCACAAGCGAAACGTTCCTCGTGCTATATCTCAGGACCTAAATATCAGTAGGAATATTGGAAAAGGGCTTTGTGGCAGAAGGAGAAATGGTTATTTATAAAGGCAGAGTATGAAATGCCCTCTGAGTATATTTATAGAGAACAATAGCTTTGTATTAACTGTACATTGTCAGCTTTTTAAGATCTTATTTATTGTCTTCTACAATGCCGTGTTGCATGTATTTCAGATGTGCCACTGTATAATTGTAAACAATTTAAAGTGTGCTTGACCTGTACAAAATACTCAGAAAAACATGGACTGTGAGAATCCAGTGGACCAAAGCTTTAGGAAGACTTGTGACTTTGGAAATATCAGTCTTCATCTGTTGATAGATAATGCCATTTGTGGATGTTTGTAGAGATGCCAAAAATTCCTTCTCAACCACATGCCTGTAGCTGATTTGGCTCTTCTGCTAAAGAAGCAGCGTAAGGGCTGCTGAAGTGAAGGGAAAGTGTGGTAGTGCAAAAAGCAGCCTAGTCTGAGAAACTGAGATCAAAGGATCCCCTGTGGCTTCTAATCCTGGCTCTGACTTCAACTTCCATTTAATCAGAGGCAAATCACTGAGGCCTACATTTTAAAGTGTCTGCTAATTTTGGCGAGTTATTTTTTGGCTACCTGATTTTGGGATATGTAGGGTTATTTTTCTTTCTTTTTGCATCTGCATCTTTCATGAGGTAAATGCAATTATGGATGCTCTCTACCTTTAAAGAAACAGTGATACCTTTTCACATTAGGCTAAGGATTGCAATGCTCTAAACCTATGGACTTCTTCACGTCAGTTCTCTCTTCTCTGTGTTAGTTCTTCAAAATGTGGGCAATATATTAGATATATCACAAGACTGTTTTAATATCTATAAAGGAGCAGACAATATGTTAAATTCAAAGGAATCCATAAATAAGTGATTAAACAGATATTCAAATGTACAAAGTTTTTGCCTGTTGTTTGGTTTTTTTCTTAAATGAGAACTGGGTAAAGGTCCTAGTACAGTTTCTAGGGCCAACATAAGTTTTTATAGAGATATTATGTTATAGTTGCAGCCTACAAAACTACTTATTTAGCTTTGGAGGAAGTTACCTCTTGCCTTTGCACTGTAACCACAATTAGTTATGCTTAGAGGGAGAATTATTCATTTATTTATTTATTTTTAAAAGAATGATCAATCGTTATAAGACTAGACTTGTCTGGATCTATATCATTGTCTAGATCTATATTATTGTACTCTGTAGGCAAGATATGATAGCCTTAATTTTAATACCTTCAGAATTTTGCATTTAGAATAATAAATTTATGTTCACATTAATGAAAGTTTGGGAGCAGAGAAAGAGAATCGAGGACTATAAAGACACCAAACTGCTTCTGCTCTCTTTCTGCCCTTGTAAGGGTTCTTCCTGTATAGACTTCACATATCCTGACTTCTGTGAACAGTATCTGCATTCTCGAGTTTAATAATTTTTTTTCTAATTGAAGTTCTAAGCATTTAATGTGTTTAGACTCCTCTCTCACCCTGAAAGACAAAAAAAAAAGTTTATTGCTTTCTCACTGTCAGGAATACTAAAATACATACAGTCCAATAACACCAGTGGCTCATATGTAGTATGTCTAATTAAATTTATTGTCAACTCAACAAAATACGTTGCTTAATCTTATTGTCTGTATAGCTTTTACAAATACAATGTGCATCTTGTTAAAAATGCCTGCAAATGATGTGGTATTTATTAAACAGATCTCTTTTATGCTGCTATGAAGTACTAGTATTGCCTCATTTGCCATATCTGGGAGAAATTTTCTAAATCAAAAGTGATCTGTAGGTGTGGAATATTGACTGTTTTTATTGTGAGTCAGATGGGTAGGACAGGCTTCTGGCAGTAATCTTCTTTAGCCACTGAAAAGGTGTTACTAGCTCTTCACTCCCACATAACTCAGTCCAGGTCTGGGGTAGGCATTGCTTCTTTAAGTGCCCAGACAGCTCAGTCCTCATATTTAATTTGATTTTTTGGACTTAGTAGGGGACATAGGATCCCTTGTGCTGCTGCTAGCAGGGCCTTCAGTGTATATATTCTTCATATTTTTTGGTTGAAATATCACACCAACAGAGTGAAGGTTAATCACTTCCTGGACTAATTCAAAATATTTTTTCTTTGAAAAATATCTAGCTATATTGGAAAACCCCATTGACAAATACCAAAATTGCAAAACCCCCAGTCTTTTGTGATGTGAAAAGAGAAGTGCGCGAGCCTAGCTAAAATACAGGTTGCAGGAATTTTCAGTCATCTCAGGAGTACTTAATTTTCAGAAGTGCAGCCCAGCAGCACTGCTTAGTTTATTTCTGTCTTGGGTATTGCAGTCTACACTTACAGGGAAACAAAGTGGTAGTTTTCACTTTTTGTCGCAGCATGGCTGATTCATTGAGGCATTAGAAGTGGTTAATGACTGTCAGGGTACCAACATTTTGTGGTTGGAATGTAGAAGTAAGCAGTCAGCAATTGGTAGCTCAAATGTTTTATTGCAACCTGTCTAGTTTAAATAGAATCACCTGTTTCTGTCAAGTAAACACTAGGAATTTTATTTTACTAAAATATGTAACTCTTGGTCAGTGTTAAAGTTACTTTTCTGCACCAGCAGGGTATGAAACATTTCTCAACTTTTACATGCAGTTCTCTACTGCATCCTTTCTAGGTTGAGTTGCTGTGATAAAAAGTTAAAGCACATTTGAAGAGTGTCCTAGAAATGGGCTGCGCTAATCTCTTTCAGATCAAACAAGAAAAAAGAAAAACAGAGTTAGGAAAGCCAATAAAAATCTCAAAGGTCTCTATAGAGTGTTGGGCTGGGGTTTTTTGGCAGAGCTCGGCTAAGATTTGAAGCACATCTTTTCATGGCTTCTGAGTGAAGAAAGAGCATTGCATGTGGTGGTAGGAAATCTGGCTGTGGTGCAAAGGACTCAAAACAGTTCAGGTCTGTAGCAAGTCTGCATGGGACACGTGTGTGTGATGTGGATGAGTGTTAGCATTTGTACTTGCTCAGGTTTCTTTTGTTCTTCAGAAATTACAGTTGCCTTATGTTTGAGACTGTTTTGTGTTCAGACCAACCAAACCATGTTTGTCTTTTCCTTCCCTACCACAGGAAGAGGAAAAGTTTCAGTCCAGTATGTATTGGGTTGATTTGTAATTGTCCGGGAGGTACCAAAGACTTGATGCTTCAGAAGTAACTTTCTGGGTAGCCCTCCATAAGTGGTTTCTGAAACATGCTTTTGTAGCCTATTGACCAGGGAAGATGTTAATAATTTTTGTGTGTGTGTGTGTGTGTGTTGGTGACAAAGCCTACTGAATGTGTCGCTTTGGCATGATTTTAGATTGGTAGTTGAAAAAATGCTGGTGATAATGGAGCTTCACATGATGCTTCCCTGTGCTCCTAGACAGAACTCCTTGGAGACTTCAGGAAAACAACATCCTTCCACACAGACATGCTTCTGCTGGGAGAAGGAGCTTCTAAGCTGCATTTGAAAAGACAGCCTTTGCTTTCCAGGTAGCATAGGGATATGCTGCTGTTCTACACCCCATACACACTCACTAACTTTCCTTGGAGCTGCTGTAATCAATCCTTTTGCTTCAGAAAACAAATGGTTTTGAGCAATTAACTTTTTGTGAGACTTTCCTTAGTGTCTGTATGAACACAGTGAGAGGTAGAAGCCAGTTTAGAGTCAAGAAGTTATGCGGTCAAAGCCGTAGTATTTATTTGCCATGGCACAGTCTCTCTGGCAGTACAAAACTGAATCCTGAAATATTTGCTGCTAATTCAAAACATGCTCATTCTGCTGAAGTTCCAGTATGTCTATAATGAAGGTATAAAGAATCTTTTCTCAGTTTTTGGTTCAGCTGTCTCATGAGGCAAAGTAGTTACTTGCGTAAAGCAGCAGACAAATAGGGAAGGTAAAACTGTGGCTTTAGGCATGTGTGAGCCAGGCACCCTCTACTTGTTAACACTCTTCTCTGCTCCACAAATATTAACTGTTTCTTCTCTCAGATTATTTCACTGATTGGCACAATCTGGCTAAATTCCTAGCAGTTTTTCTCAGCTAGTATTTAGATGTTGCTGATTCTGCTTCAGATGTGAAGAATGATATACATGTCTAAAGGCTTGTCAAGTTTTTGTAACTCTATCTCTTGATCTAAAAAGTTATTACCTCTACCTCTTGTGTATCCTTGAGTTTACAACTCAGTTGCCTCTTGATATAATAGCAGCCTTGAAGAGGTGGAGTTCATCTTTTTCATTGGCTTTTCCTCTCCTACTTTCAATTTGAGAGCAGGTTCCTTGGGTTTTGGTTTGCTGTGAAGGTTTTGCTACCTAGTAGATTTTGCCTACTGGGGAATATGAGGATAGGAATTTAGCGTTCCTAAATCAAACTGTGGTGTCCTTGGGCACAAGGTGCTTTATTTGAGTAATTAAAAACAAAAGTAAATTTTACTAATTCTTTTTTTTTTCCTAGATAATTGCATTGCTTGATTGAATAACCAACTACAGTCAGTTTATCTTCTGGTTTTAGACTGCTGAGCCTTTTGTATTTTAGGAGCTTCACATTTTCTGGACTGTTATGACATATATATATATGTTTATGTATGTATATGTATATGTACGTATGTCTTGTTACAAGCCGAGGTGGCTCTCTACATCAGGGTTTTCATAAAATTTCTCCTCGGTGAAGCACTGCTATGGGTAGCAGTGATGAGAGTTGCAGTATAGAAAAGGCATCAGCATCTTTAGCATCGTGTCATCTACTGTTTCTCAGACTGACCCCATAGTAGTAATATCTGGCAGCTGATTGCGTCATGTCTTAACTTGGTATTCACGGTGGTGTTCCTGTTGGGAGTGGTGCACTGGTAAGAAATTTCAAAGGCAAGGCTCTAGTAAGCAAGCTAGAAACATGCATGCTGTCAGTCTTCAGAATAGCAAAGACAATACTGCTGAAGAGAATGACTCCTAGTGTTAAGGGCAGTACAAATTTATGTCCTTAAACAAATCAAATAATAATTTGGATACCTATGTTCTCTGAGTGGTTGCCAGAGCAAACCATGCAGTCCACATCCACTGTTCTTTCTGTGTGTTCACACACTAGTAGCAGCTCAGTGAAGTGTTCGAAAATGGCTCTACCTTTTTTTAAGGTAGCAGAGGGAGAAGGTGTTTTTTTTTTTCAGTTAGACAAGTGACCTCTATTTGGATTTCTGGACAAATATGAGCAGGCCTTTTATTATCCATAAACCACAAGATAAAGGATTGGCTTCTTAAAGTGATTCTTAAGTATTCATAGGCATTGGTGGAACTATTACAGGGTGGCAAAAGATGCAGTTAATTGGTAATGATTAAAGCTGTCTGAAACCCAATTCCCTGAGTTTTTAGAACACATAATTGTTCTATGTAATCCAGAGCGGCACTACTCTTTCATCTATATGAAGAGATCAGAAAAGAGAGATTTACAGCTTAGGTTGCCCCAAGCCACACATAGCTGACTTAATTTTCCTTTGCAGGGGAATTTGAAGATTGTTGTTGTGACTGGTTCTTGGTGGATTATGTGTTATTTTGAGGTCACCTGTGAGTTTTTGTTAAATGATTGATTGACTGAAATTAATTATTCTGTCAGGACTGTAATGGAGGTAAGATTGAGGATACTGATAAATACAAAAGCTAAAGCAATTCTTATAAATGCACTTATGTCTTTTTCATTTTAAATAAATCAGGCAGAATACATATATTTTTATGGTGTTTTCTGTCATATATTTTCCATGCATAGCCAGAATGATTTTATTTGGGGTTCCCTAGCCTTGAAGAGGAAATTCAGCCTGCTTGCAATGGAACAGTACTTAGCAGTCAAATGTGTTCTCTGACATATCCTAAACATCTGACCCCAAATCCTTTCTCTCTCTCTCTTTTTTTTTTTTCCTTTCAGATAAGCCCTTTTGTTCTCAGTCACAGACTAATTTCAATTAAAGTTATGGATTAAGTGAACAAAGTGCAGACAAAACACGCAAGATTAACAATTGATTTAACACTGGAAGTGATACTGGGAAGGTAGAAGCCTTGTATGAGTTATGTTTGTTAGATTGACCTTCATTTTAAAAGGGGAGAGAGGAGAAAGACAAGGAGGGACTTTTCAGCTCCTCATCCTTGTCAAAAATATGCCTGGTCAATTGTGTCAGAGAGATCTATGGTTCTGGATGAGAATCAGATTTAATTTCACTGTAAAATGGAAGGCAGTGATTTAAGACAAGATGAAATTGTTCACCTGAGGTCTTTAGGCCTTTTGGAACATTCCAATCAATGTAAATAAGTTTGTTCCCTTTAAAAGCAATTTTTTAAAACTAATATGAAGGACACATTTAATGTGTACTGCTCTATATGTTACTTTGTCTGAAGATTCTTATTAAACAAGCCATCCTGTTCTCTTCAGGAAGAATGATATCAAGAACCATGCCTCTGTCTGTGAGTTTGGGTTCAGTGATTGGTTTACAGATAGCTGTATTAAATATTCCCATCGAGTTGAGTATTTTTTAGCTTGCAGTAACAACTAAACCGAACAAAATCCCTTAATATGCTTTATATACCTCTGGAAATGTTAAAACTGTTGGTCAGTCGGTGAGTTCATCAGAGGTACCTGTTTTACTGATTACTGACTGTTCTCTTTTGACTAATAGTGTGAGTCAGGAGGTCCCTAGAAGTTTATATCCATTTTAGTAACATATCATTGAAAAGAAATTATGTTAACAATTTAATACTGCACAGGCACTACCAAAATGGCAGATGATCACATACGTCTTATCTCTTTTAATAAAGCTGTTTTGCAGCTGCAAAAACAAAAGTTTAAAGGGTAGTAAAATGTTTTCTTGTACAAGTCAGTGTGTTTTTATGATTAGAATGTGACCCACTTTTCCCCTGAGAGTCTCAGTATATGTGTGGGCAAGGGTTCACTGAACACAGTAGTAATCTTTCTCATGTTTGTGCGTAGAAGATGCCAGACTTTTCTTCAGTTCATGCTCCAGCAGTAGGTGAAAAGACTTGATTCATATCTTGGTTTCTAAAGACAGAGAGACTTTTGTATAATGTCATATTTTTTTGTGTATTTTTTTCTATTCAGTTTAGCCTTATTCCATCTTTTTGATGTTCCTGAAGTAATATTTTAAATGGCATTTAGGAGGACAGGATCTAATGCATTTAACACATCTATTGCATGAGATCTTGAATCAGGTCTGCACAGGATACTGCACTCTAAAATGCAATACATGCTTTTCATGCGAGATTAGTAATTTGTCATATACATATTTCCTTGAATTATTATGTAACTTGGGGCCATATTACTATAATCCTGTCTTTGTTCTATATTCTTTAAATTTGTTTTGTTTAAAAACTAGAAAAAATAAAAAAGTTGATCCAGTTTGGCACTATTGAAAAAAACAGTCTCTATTGTATAAATCTACCGTAGTCTTATGTATGTTGACACTATTAAGTAGTTGTGTGATAGATAACTACAGTAAGGAAACCTCCAAAATTTGTCTCTGTGAATTACGTTCATTGACAGAATCATAAATGGAGCAATAGTTTGGTCTAGTGTATGTCCAACTTAAATTGAAATTGATATGTAACTTAGACGTTAGTAAGTTTTGAGTGTGTGTTAATAAAAAAGGACTGCTTATTTTGAAAAACAAATATAAAAACTGAGTCCAAATGCCCTATTATTTGTGACTCTCAATATTGCAACTTATATTTAAAAGCAAATCAAATGCTGTGAAAAAATATTTAAAACTGAGGTTTACTCTTTCACATTTATTGCTGCTCAGCATGTCTTGTAAAAAGCCTTGCAGGCTGCTCATTGTCAGTCTTAGGTACATTGCATAAATATTTAGCTGTAGATAAGGCTGTGTTTCTTGAAATTCAACATATGTCTGGGTTACATTAGCAATATTTTAAATTTGCTTTATTTTTAAATATAAACTGGAAACAGTGAGGCACTTTTGAAAATTTAAACACAGAAAGAACATTTAAATTTTTAAATACATTAATTGTGCTTCTGGAGAGTGGCCTCAGCCTTGGCCTCATTTCCAGTTTCAACAGCTATTTCATTTACACTATTTTATTTGCACTGCATTGTTTGCACTGGGTTTTTTATTCTTGTGGATTCTGTTATAACTAGTATCTTGTCCAAAACTGGTCTGATTTGAATGCATGTTCAGAAAATTAGTGTCAGAGAATTTGCTGGTGGGTCGGTCAGTGGCGCTGGATATGTGGTTAGTGCAGCCTTAACCCAGAAATGGTTAAGATGTTTGCCTTGCACAGTCCTTTTACATTATCAGATCTCAGCCAGTTCCAGACGGCGACTCAAAGAAACTCCACAGAGGACAGTTATTGAAATTGCCTGCCCCTGGGTAAAGTTTCTACTTAACCTCATCAGTTGGTTGTTGACTGATGCATAAAAGCTTATGTTCCCTTGGAGTCTGATCTAACTGTGCATGTATTCAAGTCTGTTGGGATAGCTGGAAATGAGTGATGTACTCAGCATTTGAATGTGTAAGAGAGACTGTAGGTTAAAAGTCATTTGATAGAAAGGAACTAATGTCAGAGTCCCCACTAGAACTAGTACCCTCAGTTAGAGAAACAAATTACAGGTTTCCAGAATTTTATATCGTTCTCAGGCATCTGTCTGTTGTTTTGTGGTGCTTAGCAAGCTTCACAAACCAATTGTATCACCTTCAGGGGAATTAAATAGATTTCTTTACAGGCTTTTTTTTCCTTCAGGTAGGTATGTATGAACTGTCTGGGACAAGTCACTGCAGATGTGACTTAAATATATTTCTTGATCTTAAAATTTACTTGGTTGAAGCTCTGGAGTTTGTCATAACTGAGTGATCAGCTCATCTCCCAAGCTTCAGAGTAATCTTATGCCTTTTAAACAAATCCCATGGATATTACATTTTTGAATATCCTTGCTGAGCAACTGAAATGATAACGTGGGCCTTTATGTATATCTGTTATAAGACCCTCCCAATTCCTATTCTTGCCTCTTAGTTTTTGTGTTTTTTCAGTTCTGTTACCTGCAATATTTGCTATGGATTTTGTCATAAATTCTCAATCTGGAGCTGTAAGTCTGTCATTCTTCTCTGAAATAAGACCAAGATGCTGTTATAAAACAGCAAAAACTTTGATGAAAGAGAAAACAGTTTAAGGTTCATTGATTCATTTAAGAAATTGTTATTCAAAATGCAGGACCAAAATGGCACAGAGTCTGAAGAGCAGGCACGAAATTTAAAGGACTGTTTTGTGAATCAGCCCCCTTTTAATGCCTTGTTTGGTAGCTATGTATGACCCGTTTCCTACAGAGTTTAATACAACTTTTTCAAAGATGCCACTAAATAAACTGGGATAGGAAAGTTGTTTTAATGTCAGTGTTTCACTACAGAAAAATGCCATCTGGGATGGTGATGAGAGTATACTAAACATATTCATGTGATGTCAGTTAGTGTTTTGCTGGGGAAATCTTGTGATCTGTGCCCTGAGGTGTAAATTTCAAGAGTTACTCAAGTGGTAGATGTGGTTAAGAGTGTTAACAAAGTAGGCCTTCAGGGTGAGTACAGCTGATGCAGCAAACTACAATTACCAATTGCAAAGATCTGCGCTCTGTCTTTGTGGATGATTTATACTTCTTCCCTCCCTCCACTCCTGCCCCCTCAAAATACACAAGCCAGGATCACAGTATCTTTTCGTAGTGCCTCAAGATTTTTCTTACTATTCACCTTTAGTTTAAATTGAAAATTACGGCAAAGTGTTAGACACTGACTTAGAAAGAGAAGCTGTGAGGTCAATCTGGTGGATAATAAAGTACATGAAGTACTGCTGATGACCTCCATATATCTGATTTAGATCTATTTGCTTCCAGAAACCTTTTTCTTGGGTTTCCTGTCATTGTAAATATATAATTTTGGTGAGTATACACTCACAGTCATTCCTAGTGCTTTTGGGGGTTTTTTTTGGTGGGGATTTTCTCCCTTTTTTTTTTTTTGTAATAAGCTTCAGTCCATAAAGTTGAAGCATCATTGTTTTGTCTGTGCTATGTAGGCATTTTGTATATAAGTATTTCATACCAGGATCTTGATATCTTTTGGGCATTAGCAATAAAAGCAAAATAAAATGCTTCACATGAGTGTTAACCAAGAGGTGAGAGAAAAATTTATATTACCATGTGACCTATGACAACAAAAAAGTGGGTTTGGTGAATTTTTAAAAGCTCTATGAGAGAGACTTCTGGGAGAATAAGAGTTACATCTTCTAAGGACACCATCATTTACTGTAAGAAGCAGAGTAACACTAACACATCTGAAGTTCATGAACTAAAGTATGTATTCCTTTTTTGAACATATGACCTGTCTGGTGCATGGTTGAACTGTCTAATTGGTTAGTTTTGAATTTGATATACATGGACTATATATTCCATAAAAAAAACCAAATAAAAAATCAAAAAACACCTCCCCACCAAAACCCCCATGACAACAGACAACAAACCCACAAACAAAAAAAACCCCACAACAGCAAAATCTGTGTTGGCTGAACAGAGCCGGTTAGGTGGGACCCTCTGGAGGCAGTGGGTGAATTATGCAAGGGTATTGAGCAGCCAATAGGAAAAACATGGCAATGGGTTTAGATAATTAACCCTGCAAAAGCAGTGGTTATTCCATTCAGAAGTAGTTGTAGACTGTTAAAGAGAAGTTGTGTTGGATGAAAATGATTTTTATTATTTACTCCAAACAGGTAGTCATCTGTCTTTTGAGTCCTTCTGACTAGAAGGATGTCTAGGATAGCAAATCTGTATCTTTGGGCATGTAGGAGTGCCAAAGTGGTAGAATTTTACAGTGTGCATGGTATTTTTGTCTTCTGCCCCCTAGGGAGACTTTTCTCTGCACAGGATAAACATGCTTCTCTCTCTTCTGTTGCATTCTTATTTAAATAGCTGCTGTGAGTACTATGGCTTTAGTTGCACATGGAAACTGAGACATTATTTGCTGTAATGTTTAAAATTCTCCAACCCTTAATGTTTCTGTAACACAGCTGTAACAGCTGAGTGAACTGTGGTGACCAGGCTAAGCCACTGGTTCCAGGTGTGTCAAGGGAAGACCTAAGGCCCACCGAATATTCATCACTGCTGTATGAAGTTGCAGGCTAGATGTTCTGCCCAAGTATTCAGTAGCAGCTCCCCACCTGTACTGGGAATGATTAGACAGGTGCATTTAGAGAATTAACAGAAAAGGTCAGTGGTTCAATGAACTGTTGCTTTGACAAGTGTTACACCTATCCTTTAACACCTAGACAAAGGTGGGTAGACAGCCTGCAGCTTTACCTTACTTACTACTCCACAAGTATGGTGTAGACTCCACTAGTGTCTTGTTTATCTACCATATGAAGCTACTGTGGTGTCTGGTGTAATTGTCTGTAAAAGTGAAATTGTTACAAGTGGCCACCATATGGATGTATGGTAGAGATTATGGAGTATAATGCATGCATATATTATAATATTGGCTTACAGATGGTTATTCAGTAATATGTTTCTTAATAAACAAAATACGCTGAGACTTAAGGAAATACCTTTATATGTTTTGGATTCTAGGCTTGTATGTTTGGAGTCTCTAGTTCTGCACGTTTTTTATTCTATGTAGGTGTGTTTTGACAACTGCATTTTTCTTACATTCAGCTTGCTGGTTCTGAATAGGAAGAAGGTTTCCTTCTGAGATGATAACAAGACCAGTGCCGACAGTCAGGCATTTCAATCTTTTGGTCATTTCATCTGGTATTACTAATTGATGGTCATCCTTCTGCAGAAAATTATTCATATCTGTCTTCCTTTGGGAACTCTACCTTTATTCTCTACTAGATGCCAAATAAGTTTTTTTTCTGTTCCAGTCTGAATATTTTCTGATTTTACTGTTTTCCTCACGCAACCCTCTTGGTTTCTTGGTGGGGAAACCCCCTCAGCTTCCTCATGCAACCCTTTCAGTTTCCTCACGCAACCCTCTCTTTGCCTTGAGACAAAATGAGTAGACGATGACTGAAAAATAAACTTAAAAGAAAGTGATACCAGTTCTCTGCCCACTACTTTCATGCCTTGGTGAAGGCTGTACCTTTACTGGGAAAATGAGAACACTGAATTAAACGTACTCAACTTCTGTTTCTCAAGAGACGCTTGAGCAGTGTGGAAGTAGCGCTTTTCCTCTGTGGTACTAGCAGGGTCTAATCCCGTGACTGTGTCTCTGTCAGTAGCAATTATCCAGCTTTTGGTTTACCCATCCCAGGGACTTAAAGGAATGGGAGAATGGGTCTTTGAACTGACAGGCTAAGTAGTTTTATAACATTGAAGAGCAGAATTAATTCAACAGTTTTGGAATCTCTCCCTCTGTTCTGTTCTGTCTTCTGCTCCAGAGACCTTTTCTTCTTTCTCCTTCTGTCTGTCTTTCTCTCCCTACCCAGCGTCTCCACACTCTCCACACTTCCCTTCTCCCTCCTACTCTCCCTCTCCGCCCCCAGCATCTAATTTTACATTAATTACTTGCATGAAAAAAATCATTGGAAGTACACTTTGAACTGAATATTTTTTCCAGTTTTATTCCAGAAATAACCATACAGTTTGGCTAGATACATTCTTCTGCTCGAGAGAGTTTTGCAACTAGAACAATTTTTTCTTTTTTATTCAGGTGTAACTGAACAAGTTAACATAAACTGGTAACGATACCGTTATTGAGTTAACAAAAAATAAAGCCTACATAAATAATTTCTTCAAAAGGAGTTATTTCCACATGGTTTGCAACTCCCTCCTGTAATTTTTAGTATCTTGCTTTTGTCACCTGTCACATTTCAAAATACATTTCTTTACACTGAGAAGAGCCTGAGAAGTATAAATTCAAAAACATATTCTCACAATAGTGGTAAAAATTACTTTTTTTTTCAAAGTTTAACAATCTAATTTTTGTCATCTGAGGATTTTGCAGTTTTGGTTGTTTGTTGGGTTTTTTTTAAAAAGAAACCCACAGAAACTAAAACCAAAAAAAGGACAAAAACCTTGAAAAAAACTTATTAAAAGAAGTTTTTGAGTATTCAGTGGCTGCTTCTCTAAAGACGTCGGTTGAATCTGGAGATGAAACACATCTGAGATCTCAGTTTAGGACTGTATTCTCATGACTGATACCATCACTACCAAAGAAAACCAGATTTCCCTTTGTCAGCTTTATGAGTGAAGGCAGTGACGTCTTCCTGCAAGCGGGAGTGTTCTGCAGTAAGACAGATGAAGTAAAAAATAATCTGACTAAAGAATGGTTATAATGGTTTCTGCTGTAGGTCAAAAAGAGAAGAGGAGTGCAAATTTGGAACAGTGTTTGGATTAGTGAATATTGAAGATCTGGGAGAGATGAGGCTTATAAAACCCAGATTACACTGCCATGGGGTATCAGTTAGAAGGAGATGATTGAGTAGGAAAGGACGTAAGCTGTGCTTGATTTGGATCTTGGAGCTGAGATCACTAGGGTGGAGGTTGCTAGTTTTATTAAGCTACTCTCCTAGACCTTTTCCCAAGAAGACTACTGAATATTGCTGTTTGAAAGCTTGAGTCGGTTACTGGAATTTAAATTTTGATACCTGTCAAAGTGGTCTAACAGGAAAAAACTGTTACAAAAAGTGAAAGGTTATCTTATCGTCACCTTTATTGTTACATAGCTTTTATATTTCCTGCATGTAACTTGTCTTTCAGGACCATTTTGTTGTGCTGAATCATTTGTTCATTGCTATCACAGAGAACTGAGTTTTACATTCAGATTTTCAGTATCAGAAGAATACTGACAGGGCCTGTGCCTCCATAGCTTTTGAGGTTTGTTATGCACAACCAAAATAACATAAAGAAGCTGTTCTTACAGTGTTGTCTTGTGCTTACATTAAAGAAAAGTAAGGACTGGGAAAGATTTTTAAAACTTTCTCAATGGTTGAGTCATACTAGTAACTCAGAGTTGTGGATACAGCTCCGTGGTGAATTTCAATATGGAAAATGTTTTGCATCTCTTAAAGATGGATACTGGCTTGGAAATTTAATAAGGACTCAATATTCCTGCTTCCGATCATGCTTGAAGGTCAGGATATTCAACAATGAATTATTTTGTTTTAATAATGAGTTGAAATATTTTTAATCACATATTTGATCCTTCTGTCATTCAGTTCCAGACTCAGGGTCTTACTCTTCACTCTTAAAATTTTTTAAGAAAGCAACTTTCCTTATATCACAATAACAATAGAAAATATTTTTTTTAAAGTAATTCACCTTTAAGCTTGATTGTTGTCACAATAACCTTTAAGTCATGGGTTATTAACATGGATAGTCATTTATGCATTAGTGCAGCCAAAGAAACACAGCCCCTAATGGACTGGTGTAATAATGCTCAGCCCACAATGTCACACACTTGACAGGCAATCTTATTTAATTACAGCATGTTACTTGCAAATTAAAAAACGACTAAAAAAACCCCTGAAAACGAAACAACAAACCACTGTTTTTTGGCAGGCAACTGTAACTGGAAAACATGTCTGTAATGAAAACTAAAGGAAAACACTCAATCACAAGTAACAGTGAAATTTTCACTTGATGTTTTTCAGTGTGACACATCCTTGTGAATATTAATAAATTATTCTAGGTGTTTATTTCATAACCTTTGACTACAGAAGCATCCTGTGTTGAATGTAGTATTGAATCCTTGTTGCCCCTTTGCTATTATGAATTTTGTGGTAGAGGTAATAAATCAGGCTAGTTTGTACCACCGTGTATCAAAATCCTTTAATGAGGTCTTTGAGCTAGTGAAATAAAATAGCTCTGTTCTTATACCTATCATTGTCTGTTTATCATCAATTCAAAACAGAGTTTTCAGTATAAGATGTAATAGGTTATGCATTAGAGGTACAAAACCATAATCAAACACAGTTATGGATCTGCATCTTATGGAAAGGGGGATTCCACAGCAAGGGTGTGGTGAGGGCTATCTCCTCTGGTTTTTGTAATGATAAGTTGCAGTGTTTCTATTTCAGTTATCTGCCAACATTTCTAAATTTTATGTTAAGCCTTTTTCTTGTTCTTTTTTTTGTGCTCTTTGTGTGTGTGTTTTTCGTTGTTACTTTCTGTGTGGTTTTTTTTTTTTTTAAAAGCCTGTTTAAGTAAAGCTTCCTCTCCTGAGCACCTGAGAGGGAACTTTTCTATAAGAGTATTGGCAATTGAGCTTGGATATTTGCTAAACCAAGACAGAACAAAGCTGCAAAACGAAAACATATGTTCGGGGTTTTTTTAAGAAGAAAACTTGTCTTGATATTATGTTGTATATTTAATGAATTATTAACCTCCAAGACTAAAGTGCCTGCTTCAGCGACATTAAATTTTATCATGTTAATGTTTAGCTGTGAATGTGAATATGCTAAATTCCATATAAAATTTCAGAGATGGGAAAAAACTTACAAAACAGAAGCAAATATATTTTATGAAAATCATATTTCCACAGCAAAATAATTCAATCTCTTTTTTATTGGTTTACTTTTCATAGCTCCCACAGGCACTGGTCTATAGTGTAAACATCCGCATTTTGTAGGTTACTTTTAGCTGGTTTTGTATTTGTGAAAAATGAAGGTCTGAAGCTGAGAAATAGCATCTTTATTTTCTCTTATCATTTACAATTACTTTTCCTCTTCAATGAACTTTTCTACTTTCCTGTCCTTTAGATATTAAGTCATCTTGATTGAAATGTTTAAAAATAAGGATTCATGCGGGAGTGATCCGTTGCTACTTTTAAAATTAAAACCTTGACATATTAGTCATCCTGGAACATCCAAGCCTGTCATCCAATATGTAGTTCTGAAAAATATCAAGAAGGACAAGGTCCAGCAGCAGGACAGTGTCAGAAGCTGTGAGGCCAAGGCTGATGGTGCATTCTGTGAGAATATGGGGTGAGAACAGAGAAGGCAGAAGCGTGTGCCGTCCAGGAGCGGAGCAGTCTCAGAACAAATAGCTGACCGAAGTTGCTGTGTTACTTTCCAGCATAGACAAGATTCAAATTGCATGTTAAGAAATCGCTTCCAAGCCTAAGTCGTATTGAAAGCTAGAAACAGTTAATCAAATATCCTAATTTTTCTGTTAGAGATGGGAGTATCCCGCCTAAATTAGATGGAGTGTTTTGAGAATGTTCTATTGAATTTGCTGATTACAGTAGCATACATCCACATTTTCATGGTATTTGTGGTATTTCACAGCATGATTATTATGAACTTTGGTTTACTGTTAATGTGTACTAACATGAAATCACAAAGAAGGCAAAAAACCGGTGCAGAATAGAACCAAACGTTCTATGAAAAACAAAATATCAGAGCAAGTAATTTAAGTAATTTAAATTAAGTTTGTTGTTGATTTTATGGTTTTGGGTTTTGTGGGGTTTTTTTCCATAGCACTCCTCTTAGTAGTGTGGTTTTATTTCCTTTTTATCAGTTTTACTGTTTAGAAATGTGCTTGGTTATATGAGGAGAAATGAAGTGACATATACAGTTTTTAGGGAAGATGACTTTTTTATTTAAAAAGAAAAGATAGCTAGCTTGTGGGTCAAAAATCACTCAAAACCAATAGCTAAGCCCATGTTATGGCTTTTTACTTCTTACCTGAAGAATATTTAGGCTTATATGAGACAAGTTATTGATATAACATCTGGAAAATGAACAGTATATCAGTTGACTATTTATTAGCAGATGAAAAAGAACATGTTCTTCAGAACTCTTTGGATAGCACTAATAGATGACAACTATAATCTTTAATATCTGAGAGAAAATAATTCACTGCATTAGATAATTATGCCCAAAATATCTTGTCGTGTTTACCCAAAACTAATTGCAAACTTGGTTAAAATATTTTGATAACTGAACATGAAATCTTTCTAAGTCATCATCATTTAGAAGTATATTATCAACTGAAGCGACCTATGTGTAGTATTGTTAGGACATGGGTGACTAGATTTTGGATCTGGAGCAGGGGATCCTTCTTACATAATGCTGGATTTATACAGTGAAGCACACTGAGAGTTGTGCATTGTGAATTTGAAGAAAGGGTTTTAAATGTGATTTATCAGTCCATCCCATGTTTTGTATGGAGTGCCACATGCATGTCCTGCCCTCCTGTTAGCTTTAGTAGACAGCAGTCACTTTTCTGCACTCTTGATTTTTGCACAGTAGATGGAGTAAAATTGACCAGTCTTGAGAATGCATAATGAGACCACTAAGAGACAAGCCATTTCATAAAACACAAGCCAACTTTTACAGTTTTGATTTTTCTGTTTTTTCATGTTGCCTGTCGTGCGGAGCATTGAGCATCCTATTCTGTCACTGGTCAAATAGGTGCTGTGCAGTAAGGAGATTTGGGTTTGCATATACCCTGGTTTTTTATCATTTTATGGGTTTTTTGGGGGTAGATATGAGTCAGAACTCTCAGAGCCAAGTACACTTTCAGGTCTGGAGAAGATTTAGCTTGTGGCATTTAGCCTAGAAGAAATATTCCTCAGGTTGCAGTCTAGAGAAGTCTGCTGAATAGTACTTTTTAAGGATTGCCTCGGACTGCTTAGATATTGGGATCATAGGAGGAAAAAAAAAAGTAAATTTCTATAAATGTATTTTCCTTTGGATTGCTTTGATGTGAATTTTAATTGAGTATGTTGGAGATATCACTTGAAATCGGCAAAACCTGCAGTTTCAGTCACAGTGTATTTGTCGCTTAAATTTATTGTTGGATTCCTGTGTGACAAAGCTTGACAAAGAGTTTATTCTTCAGTTTATTCTTAGATAGAGACTTTGTATTTTTATCAACTGATTGAATTGTGACACATGTTATTCAAGGATACCAGAACGTTTCTGGTATGTTTTCTTAAAAATTTTTAATGTGACTGGATGCAATTGAGGTACTGTAACAGTGACAGAGATCATACTGCCTCTTGGCAGTGTCAAGCATTATACAAAATAGGAAGGTGATAATTAGCAGATAATAACACATATATCTCTTTGTACAGATAAAATGGAGTGTGAGGTCTACAATAAATTGTACTTCCTACTTTTCATTAAAAGCCTGTTTTCAGTGCCTACAACTTGGCCAAGCATTGACCATGATGACTGGAAAACACAAATGCAGCTTAATTGCATCTAGTAATTTGCTTTTATGTGCACATTTTCTAAAAATTTCCCTTCACACTTGCTAATAGACCCCATCTTTATTTAGTTTTGGACATTTCCTTATTTCCTGCAGTGGCACGTGCAAGCCACTCAGTAGTCTTCATGATATACCTCTTGGCTGTGCTTATAATGGTACTAATTATCAGGATTATTTTTGACCTTTACAAGATATCATTGTTACAGTAGCTTCTTTTAATCTAGGAAATTGCATATACAAAAATATCTTTTAGGTGCTAGAATTAAGTACTAAATGTTTGTACTCAATGTTTGTGCAATATTGGAAATAGCTTCCTTCAACTTTTTCCTCCATGTGTGCATTCCATCTTATGTCTAATTTATAATTATACGGCTACATTTCTCCTGTCTTTCTAGGCCTGAGCGTGATGCATTTGGGGATGGGAAGTAAATAGCATAGATTACTGTAGAACTAAGGAGACTGTCTTCTTGTATATCAGATATTAACCTGAGATAAAAGGTTTATACTCTGTGCTATGCTATTAGATTTGCTAATATTACTGTCATGGGAAGAGTAGTTGTGCAAAGAAGGTTGCAATTACACTTGCACAAACAACATCAGTCCTACCACTTTTAATTGCTGAGGTTTTTTATATATATACACTTTATTTTGCAGCCTCTTATAGAATGTCTCTTTATGTGTGTTATCTAGATGGAAGGATACAGATAAAATTAATGAACACAACTGTAAACAGTAATAATTCACTTTGATGACAGTTTTAGCAGGGTATAATTCAAATTCTTTTTCCACCTCAAGCAATTCTTCAAAACTGAGGGCTAATGTTTTTTCTGAAAACAAAGTCTTCAATAACCATCACAACATCTTAGAGAAGATCACATGGGATATTGCTGGAGGGCAGGAATGAAATTTAAACGTGACACCAATGTATGACATGTAACAGAACTGTAGAGTAAATAAAAGAATCAAACCAGGCTCTTTGTCTTGGGAATATTTTTTAAATAATTTTTGATTGCATGAGAAAGGTGTGTGATTGGTTGTTAGCATGGTGCTGAACAAATATGAAGCAAAGTACAGTACCTTAGCTTGTGAGCTAAACAGACATATGATGAAATAAGAACTGAATTTGAGCATCTTGCTGAGGAGCTTTTCAGCTTAAATATGTGTTTCACAAGGGGTTGGAGAGCCAGCATCGTAGTTAGTGCTTAAAAAAAGTTCTCAGATTTCTTGGTGGAAAGATTTAAATGTGTGCAAAGGTTTATTTTTATTTATTATGTGTTTTATTTAGATAATAGTGATTCCCTAACACTCTCTACTTGCTCTAGTACTATACGTGTATTTAATTTCTCTTAGCAAGTAGTAAAATCCAGCTGTCTTATTATCATGATACTGATGTTTCTGCTGTGATATCAGCAGCACTTCAGTCTTGAGAGTAAGGGATGACCAAACCAAATAATCACAATGTAGCTATTCTGCTTGGTAGGCATACTGGACAAAGTATGCCTAACTGGGAAAAACAAAACAGTTTTAGATTTTTTTTCCCTGGTTTTCAAATCCATTGCTCAAAACTATTGAAATATACTATTTCAGCCCATTACTAGTTTTCTCTGAGCTTATTTGAGAGCCTGCAGTATTTGTAACATTCTAGCAGGAAAAAAAAATAGTGCTTTGGCTTTTCGATAACTCTTTATCATGCAGTTTAATTTTGCTAATTCCGAGCTCTTTAATTCTTCATGTCACTAAATTATGAGATGTTCCAGAGCCAAGCCATCTGGCTTCTATAAAAGCCACAGAAAGATCAAGGACATCTCCAACTGCTTTTATTGGCCAGAGCGCCTCATGAGCCTTTAATGGGAATAGAGAGAGTGGGCAAAAAGTTTGGTTCTCTTAGCTTAAAGTGCCCTTATTGATGGGCCCCAGAAGTGAAGTCAGCTTTCTACAGTGTTTCATAAACCTTTTATGACTGTAGGAGTGTAAATAAGGTAAAGGTCCACTTTATTTCTCACTGAATAAAAAGAATATTTTGAAGATTTGCTACAGCTTTCTTTAAAAAAGTTCTTCATGAGCTCCTTATGACATTCGCATAACAGTCACTTTGAATTGAAATGTCCCAGCCTTTAATGACTTGAAATGAAAGAGAAAAAAAATTATCTGGGAGTTGAAACACGGATGGTGGTTGGCTAAGACATTTTTTTCATGTGTTTATACCTTGTGTCTGTCATGGTAAATTTAGGTAGAAAATGCTCCTCATGATAAAAGACAAAGTCTGTGAAGAAATTTTGACAGTCTGGGAAACTGTGCAGTCACTGACAGTATTGCTGCATTTAAAATCTTTGGCTTATTACAAATCCATTATAAGTGGCTAAATTAGCTTCCTCTCTAGTATCAATTTTACTTTCAATATCATTTAGCATAGAAGAGGTGGGATATTGATGGCTGTTCTTGACAGCATTTTGCGGCTGTGTAGAAAGTTTTTATTTGTAAATTGGAAAATGCCTTTTAATGTTATAGCAGTAAAAGAAGTGCTGTAGGTAGAAGAATAGCAATAGTAAAGTTCTTTATCTTGGTTACTTTTTGCAAGGTGCCCAAGAGAGTGATCTCATGTTTAGGAGCTTCTTTGTCTTTTGACCAGGTGAAGGCATTCCCTTGAATAAATGACTTATAAGAATATAAATCAGGGCTCAATAGAAAGAACACTAATATAAATTGGGGCTCAATAGAAAGAACACCAATATAAATCTTTAGTTGCTTCGTTCATAATGTGAGCCCCTTGCTTTTTCTATATGCCCTGTCTGCCCTATGACATCTTGATGTAACTGATAAATATATACAGCTTTATAATCCTGACTGTCTAGAAACCAGGGCACAGCCTAGTGCCATGCACCTTCAAGGCTTGATTGCGGAAGATATACCTTAAATGATTTTTAAGACCTGATAACCATTATTGCCTTGATCCATATATTTCTGTTTTGTTTTGTTTCAGGTAGTTTGGGAAAATGCTGATGTAAAAAAACCCCAACAATCCACAATTAAAAAAATAAGTATCATTAGAAACCATGACGTACAGTTCAAGAAGATACAGCCAAATATCTTAGTCCCCTAGAAAGATTAAAGTGCTGCATTTTTACGGAGGTGTAAGAACATCTTCAAGTCTGCTGAAATCAGTTACAACTGTTAACAAGAGAGGGCACGTCTTCTAGATGAGATACTGGTGTTGGCCAGTGCTGTTGACAATGTGAAGCATGTGTGCACGTTTCAGTAGTAGACACCAAGCAGGAACATAACTGTAAGCCTTTGCGCAAGGGCATTAGAACAGCTGGGGATGTCTTCATTACACCAACAGATTACCTTTGCTGTCATGCCTCAGCCAAAACTTGATCCAGGATTCTCAGGTAGATTTGGCACCAGTTTCCAACTCCAGGATTGTGTGTAGAACAAATAATGCCAGTCTCTTCCAAGTTCTGTACACTTCGAAGCAGTACCTGCTGCAAACAAGTAAGGTGTTTTTT
The DNA here is from genome assembly GCF_000703405.1 of Apaloderma vittatum. Taxonomy (NCBI): domain Eukaryota; kingdom Metazoa; phylum Chordata; class Aves; order Trogoniformes; family Trogonidae; genus Apaloderma; species Apaloderma vittatum. Next base: position 7,566 of record NW_009723975.1, on the reverse strand, counting down.
TTAGCAGTAGTTTTGTACAGATGTTGAGTGAGGAAATAGAGCAATGAGACAGGAAGCAGTTTCACACTGGTGCTCTGATTACCACAGCAACAGAATAAATTCCGTAAGGACAAGGGTTCATCTGTTTTGTTATTAGATAAATTCAAAGCATTTTATTTCTGCAGCATAACCATCTATTCTGCATTACAGAGTAATAGAGAAATTCAAAGTATGAATACACTCTTAGATGCAGTACATGAATAAAGCATAATAGGAAAATACAACAGATAGAAAAGAGTGGGTAGATTTACCACCCACCACCCAGAACTATGAATCTCTTCGACATCACCAGTGGTTAAAAGAGAGACAGATCTCTGCTTTGGCTTAATTACACATAATTTGGCTGACAGTTGAAATACAAACCTAAACAGTCAGTCAGCTAAAGATATACAAAATTAAGTATTTCATGCAGTGTCCAACCCCTTCAATCTTTATTAATAACTTAATTACATTAATTACACCATGGTTTAAAGTATTGCTAATACAAGAGGGGGGAAAAATGATAGACTCTCATAAGTAATGAGCTGCATAGCAATTCTGTTAGAATTAAGACTATTAGCAAAATGCAAAGTAGCAGTAATTTGTAAATATATACTCCACAGTTTATAATTCCTGTTGTTCCACCCCATAATTCTTTTCTTTAGCAAACTCCAGCTGACATAATTTTGGAGGGCAATCCGAATGGGCCAGAAACATTATGAATAGAAGACCATTCTCAGGCTGAGCAGATATCCAAATAACTTGGTATTTCCACTACATTTTCACTCCTTTGCGTTTATTGTTCTTGTTGTTTAGAGGGTTTTTTGGCCCTTCAGCAACCATCTGTAGCACTAAAATAATCTGAATTTTCCTTATTCTGTTCCTTTCTGTGATGCAACACAGCTGTTTTACACTGAGGCACTGAAGCCTTTGTATATTAATCCGTACCTAAAGACAGTGTGATAGGTACATGTAGAGGATCAGGTTTACCAGCCTTTAGCCTTTTGTCTAGGTAATGGTTCCCTTAAACAGTATAAATACATCGGCAGTTCTTCAGAGAAGTTATGTCCCTTCTAACCTGTTGGACCAAGCAAGGCTATATAAAATAGCAATTTTTCAGTAAACTTTATAATAGAGTTAGGAATTGTAAGCACTGTTTTACAGTAGTTAGGTAAATTATTTCACGGTGTGTAATTATTGTAATTTTTTTCATTGTCTGCAGAATACGGTTGACCTTTATTAAAATTTAGGACCAAGTGTTATTCACAGGGAAAATGTTACTGTACCTGCTGGCTGGAACTGATAGGGACAATCTGAGAGATAACCGTAACATTTTAAAATGTAGAGATACAACAAAATGTAAAGGTATTGAAAGCATTCTTATTTGGGCTCGCTTGAGTAGTCATTCAAAGTTAAGGAGCCAGTTGCATTTGTGGTTTGGTACTTTGCCATTCCATGGTACTTCACTGAGTGCGTCAGTGTGTCTGTCTGGGAGACATGGGTAACCAAATCACTGCAGTGCCTGCCTGAAGTGTTTGACTATTCTACTTTCCATCTTAAGAAGCTGAATAGCTCTCTGGTTTACACTGCATGGGCTGCAGAAAGGTGCTTTTCTTATTCTTGCTGTGATAAATTATGGAAGTGTCCATTGTAGTCACTTTATTACCATTCTTTCTTTTACTATAGTCACCTGCCTTTATCATTCAAATCAGTGATTTGATGCTTAGTCTTTGAAGATTCCCCAGATGTGATATTTTTATAACATTTAATACTTCTGAACTTTTGAATACCTGGTTAAAAAGTTGTCAACAGTGATAGATATCTACATAGATATCTCCATATTCTGCATACCTTCAAAATGTTTTTTGTGGTAGAACTGTTAGATTAAAGCATGCTATCCAAGACTGCATATTTGGGATGGAAGAAGTCAAAGGCATGCTACATAGACTGCTTGTTTGACTGGGACTAATTCAACGGTGATGGCAAGGAATAAAGAAATGTTCTTCACTTGTTCATACCCCAGGACTCTAGATCTCATTTTTCTAGGTTTTAATTCAAGTACTCTCTATAAATTTATTTTGAAACTGAAATATGCAAATATTGTCACATTAAAAGGAAAAGAAAAAAAAAAGAAAGAAAAGCCTGTTACTTTTGAAATTAATTCTCTTGGAAAACTGTTGTTTGTTTAGCTTAGTCGTGTTTGTCTTTAGGAAATGCTGATGTATATCTGAGAATATTGCTGTATGTTCCTACTGCAAATCTTGAACTAGCACAACTGTGTGAACTAGAGAGTGTGAATATGATCCCAAATAATTCAGCATTACCTTCAAACTTCTTTTACTGAATCTTGGTTATTACACAAAAATGTATATTTTTGATTGATTTTAGAATATCTTTTTTAGAATATCTGTACACTTTGTCCTGGAAGCGTATATGGGTGAATATAATTGGGTGATTTGTTAATTGCTCTGCCTGGTGAATGGTGCTACGATACCTACTGTAGACTCTATAGGAGGTATCTTTTCTAATCCTTTCATGATAGATTTCTAAAATTCATTTAAGTCACTTTAGTATTGCTATTTTTGTAACATGGTAGAAAGGGGAAAACTCTGGGAAATTTTCATTTTGAGGCTGTCAGTTTTAATTGAAAACTGCTATCTTTTTAAATAAACTTAATGCCCAGTTTAGAATGCTAGGCATAGAATTGCCAAAGGCAGTTGTTTATGGAGTGTTCTCTACAGAGTCTTAGTCTTTATTTGTTTTAATCAATGGGTACAGAGTTACTGTTTTCTGAAGAGTATTGCATGAGAACAATTTATGCTGAATTATAAGGCACAGTATAAGTTCTTCTCTGATGATTTTAATTCCTTTTTGCATGATTGTTTTGACGATGTAATGATACAGAGAAGTAAATATAGGCTAATAAATGTAAAACATCGCTGGACATAACTGTTTTTAATTAAAGAATGTTGAGTTTCTTTTACTTGACTTTTATTTTGCTGCAAAGACAGCTACTTTTGAACTTCGTAAGACCACTGTTTGGTGTTTTAATGGATTTGTGAATCCAGATGAATTATGCTAGAGAGTAAGAGCCACTATATAAATCTGCATTAGGGCTGACTGTTAAACAGTAGGAAAATAGTATATTGAGAAAGTATCATGACAGTATTTCCTTTCTCAGTTTCTTCTTAACTTACTCTTTCACTGAATCTGTTTGTTATTTTTCTCTAACACTGATGAATATTGCAGCAGTCAATGTTAAGGTGTGTCCATGGCTGGATCAGAGCTATTTGTCCAGCCCTGAAAAAGCACCTGTATTTGAAGTGGATTCTGCTATTATAATATTTGGTGAACAGGATTTCACTGGGAACTGATCTGTGTGCAGTGAGAAATAGGTCCTTTTGCACACTATTTGTAATGGAGTGGAAAATTACATTTGCCATTGCAAGAACAGCCCCATTAGTGGGAAAGCAGATTTTCTTGCAGAGAGCTGGAATGCACCTCAGGCGGTGTCAGGGTGACAATCCAAATAATGGGAGTTTGGAATGAACCAGGAGATACTAAAATGAAAAAATGCTTCTCTTCATACATTGTGGTTCCTTCATAAACTTATTGCTGCATAAAGAACACTTTGATTTAAAACAGCATAAAACTAAAAAAACCCACACATTTGAACAACTGTTTGTAAGTTGTTTTGAGGAAGAAGCCTACTGCCGTGAAAAGGAAATGCTGTGATTTTTACTCTTAGACCACTGTCTAAACCATTGTGAAGCTGTTAGTGTAAACAGGAACCCTAGTGTTTTGTTAGAGAGGTTTTTTTGGTTTTATTTTTGTTTTTAAATAATACTGCAAGTGTTGTCAATTCTATCTCAACCATATGGTTACTTTAGGAATTAAGCAAAGGATCTCTGTGCAAGTGCAAGCATCTAAGATGACTAAACCATCCCTGACCTACCCTCTTAATTACTCTGAAATATATAATATCAAGAATGCTGGGGACTGCAATTCGCTTTGCTTCAGTAAATGTATTAGAGAACTAGAAGAAGTTCTGGTAGAGCTAGACTGAGCTCTAGAATGAGTCCAACTTGAAATTATTTAAATTCTGACATTTCTCTATTGAAGTTGTACTCTTGCTGATTGAAATTAAAAAAAAAAAGGAAAAAAGTTTTTTTGGACTGAACTGTAGCAATTTACAACTTCTGCAAAGTCCTACCAAGTGGTTGTGAGGTGGCAATGTAGAGAAATGGTAGCTCTGTTGTACAGACAGGAGTTTAGAGAGATTTAAAAGGTCTTAGGTTTCATGGTGATTCTTCTTTCAGAGTTGCCTGTTGAGTTTTATAGTTATTAACTTCTCTAGGAACTTGTCTAAATGGTAAAATTCAGGTCAACATTTGAATGACATAAAAGACTGCTGCAAATAAGAGATTCACAGATACCAGGCCGTTTTAGACTGAAATATCTGTTAGGGTTTTCTTATCCTTCCAGTGGAATTTCTCTGCAGAGCATCTCACTGCCATAGTAATTTCTGTTGGTGTTTTTGTTATTAGTGTTATTACATGGTTATTATGTGCTTTGAGCAAAAGCTTATCTTTATTTTTCAGATAAGAAAAATCAGTCATTAGAATATTAACAAATTCATTAAGGCCAGTATTTTTACCTGTCCTTAAGAGCAGTATCTGTAATGCAATTAAGTTGCAGCTTTTTAATTCAACTGAAAACATAGGCATCAGATACTAGGTATAGTGAATTTGTAGAGAATGGATTTTGGATGGGGTCACCAAAAGTGAGATATTTGAGCTTCATGCCTCTTTATAGGAATGACCTGATACTTGCTTCGTTCCTCTTCTGCAGCATACCCCTGTCCTATCTTGTTTTAGGAATGGTACCTTCCAATTCCCAGCTTAAATTCTGAATAGGTTCTCTATTCTCACACAAGTGTGAGAGAAGTGAAACTTCAGGGTAGTTAGTATTTGTAGTCATTGTGGGCCCCAGCCACCTTATTTTTTGTCCTTCTCAGGAATGATATTTGTATGTGTTGGCTACTATCCTCAAAGAATTAAGGAAATGCTCAGTGTCAGGCTGATTTGTATGTTTCTGTTAAAAATATTTTTCACCATCAGGGCAAATTGCTCATGTGTTACGTTTCCACTGGATTTATTCCAGCTGTGATTCTAAGGTGTGGTTTATGTAGGTGAGTCTGCAGTTTTAATCACTGAGCAAAGATTCAGGCTTTCCTTACCTGGATTGGATTCTTTCTTTGATAAATTGGGATAATTGAGATGAAAGTACAGTAAATGAACAAGGCCTGATACCCATACCTTGGGAAAGGCTAGGTATAGCATCTTTTCATTGTTGTGAGGGTTACTTGACAATCTGAGTGAGTGAATGCCAGTTAGGCTCTGGGCCAATTACAGCAGCTTTTGCATTTTGTGATGTACAAACAGGCAGTTTACAAAAATTTTAGTCTTCGTTGAAATTATATCAGGTTTTGAGCTAAAATGATCTTTATCAAAGGGGAATATCCACAGCTTCAAAGTGCAAGTCCCTGTACTGTAAGATTTTTGGACTAGAACTGTGGCTGAAATACTTAAACAGTCTTGTTAGCAATACACTTATTTTTTCTCAAATATTTCTTCAAAAACTTAAAAACTTCTAATTGAAATGATATATCCTGATTTATTTTCTCTGATAAGAAGGTGCAAACTGTGTCGGGTGAAATAAATATATGTTTCTGGATGACACCATCTTGGCATTTCTACACATTCTTTTCTAAATATATTCTTTATCTTAGCTGTCTTGAAGTACTTTTAGTATAATTAAAAGCACAGAATGAGTGCCAGACTTGTCAATTCCAACAACAAAGTGCTGAAATTTTCAGTGAAACTGAGAGATCCATCTCCCACACATTGTAATGAATAGGTTCATAAAAGGAAAACAGTTTAATTACATTTTAGTTCATGGATTGTTAATAGGCTGGAGTATCTAAATTGAATAATGTGATTCTGGTAATAATTATGTGTAAATGAACTTGTTTAAATGATATTTTACAGCTTCTTTATAAAATTACAGCTAGAGGCAATCCAGTGATAGACAGACAAAGGCCATGCAAAAATTATCATAAACTATTAGCTTGTTTGCAAAGGGTTTTATGTTAATCTTTTAGTACTTAAAGCACTCTGCAATTAACATATCACGGGGAGCTGCCTCGAAGCAAAGGCATGCAAATTAAAGTGCTCAGATAAAAAGCCATTCACATAAAAAAAATCAAAGAAAGGGTGGCATAGCACTCAAAGGGTACTGGTTTTGTATTTGAGATTAAGGAGGTGTAATGATTGTGTTATCTAACTGGGGTTGTAATTAAAGCTTTTCTCCTGCAGACATGACAATAGATACAGCATTGATTTTGGTGTTTTAATTGTGAAAGTCATTTTATTTCAGGGCAGAAGATATGAATAGCCTAAATCAAAGGGCTAGAAGATTGCTTTGTTGATAGTACTTGTTCAACAGCTGCCTTGTTGCTTAATACACAAATGGGGAGAATGGTGAAAGAGATCCTGGGAGGTGCTCCGTATTGTAATTCTCCTGCTGGTTTCCTTTCCTTTCATGAAAAAGGCAAGGATCTGTGTACCGATTGTAAACAAGCAATCTTTTCATACATCACTGATGTTTTTCCTCCCTTAGTTCCTCTGAACAAAAGAAGTCATAAAAGCCTTGAACTAACTTTTACTACTGCTCTTTCCAAACTACAAAAGTTTTTGTAATAAAACCATCATCTGCTCTCAGAGGTATCACGCTTTTAGCGGGGAACAGAAAGTCTCCATGTGGCTGTAATTCTTGTTATCAGAAATGCCACTGTAATAGAAGGGATGTGCTGTGGGCAATTGGAGGTTAGATTTTATTTACATTACGTTTGTGGCTGTTCAGCTTCCAAAGTGTGAGATTATGAAGGGGGTCACTTTATTTTTATTTTTTCCAGTCATTATAGTAACTAGAATAGAAAATGCCTGATCAAAATGAATACATCTGGCTAGATTCTCAACTGGCATATATAGCTGTCCTGTCTGCTCAGGCTAGTGAGCAGTTAGACGCTTGCATCAGGCAAGACCCGGGAGCTGGTGTGGGAATAAACTGAACTGAACTGAAGAGTGGATACAGCTGATCAGTTTTGAAAAAGACTAATATTAATATAGCTTATTTCTTCTCTAGTATAGGGGGAGTTAATACAACATGTCAATGTAACTTATTTGCTCTCTGCAGGACAGTTAATTCAGTATGCAACTACATGTGCGCAAGAGGAATTGTATTACTTGTATTACCAGTATGCTTGAAGTGTCTACAGTCTTTCTATTATAGAAAAGATGCGAGTAGTAAATGTGTGTGTTTTCTCTTTGCCTAATAGAACCAAAGTGGGGATGAAAATGGTGCAGGGTGTCACATAGCAAGAACTATCCCAAATTCCCTCAGAGCCCTTCTGAGAGACTCAAATATGCAGAAATAAGTCTGGCTTTCTGCCAGTAGACCTGCACATTTCCTAATTTGAGTTTTGTC
>NW_009723974.1:0-19892 GCF_000703405.1 Apaloderma vittatum | reverse complement strand
ATATTATAGATGCATATATATATGTATTTTTTATATATATATAATATACATACACACCGGGCAAGATGTTTTCCAATATCATAACCCATGGATTTAAAGTCAGTTTGTTGGCTGTATAAAGAGTCATCAGTTTCAGGAAAGTTTTCAGAAGTGTTTTCAGGAATGTTTATGCAGAAAATTAAGTAAACTTTGTCATAAGCTTTAACAGCTGACTTAGCCATTGTAGAAAATCCTGCGCTGTATGCTGACAAGCCAGATATAAATGCAAAACACTATAGGTTTCCTCTCTTTTTGCAGTCTTTTGTAGAGGACTAAAATGACACCATCATACGGTTACCTAAAAGACTTGACAGGTATTGATTTAAAGCACAATATATCAAGTGGTACTGTAAAAAGGATTTCATGGTCATAAATTTTAATGTCTTCCAATTTTGCACTCCCTCAGTAACTTGTCAATAACAACAATTCTGTTTAAAATATTTGCTTCGTTCCTGCATGGCATTACGTCTGTTATACAATTATTTGGATACATAATCTGTGACAAAAATCAGCTGAGTGCTATAAACCAAAAGTTGGGTTATATTCTCTGTAAATTCTTAAGCAGTGTTTTAATGATAAAAAGTATAGCTTACTGCCACAGGTGTCTTCATCAAAAGCAAATCTTTTTACAGAAATGTTTTACACTTTAAAAAATCATACATAAATATTTTTTTTTTATTAATTACAGACTGACTTTAAATATAATCTAAAATATATTTTACATTTTTCCCAGAAAGTTAAGGTCCCTAGGATTTTGCAGAAATTATTTGCACACCCTTCAATTCTAGAATTAGTAGTTTAGCTAGGGAGCATTTGTTGTAGTACAAATAAGGAACATCATAATCTTATTCATGGTGACATTTGATTAAACGGACTAAAAACCCCTTTGATTAGACCTAGTGTAAAACACAGTAGTTAAGAAAATTTGTCTCCATGTAATTTCTTTCAAAAAATATGGTTCTGGCTGGGTTTTAAGCTTTTGCCTATTTTTAAGCTTTTTTTTTTTTAATAGTTATGGCATTGCAGTGTCAAACTGAATATTTAGGCATGGGTGAGATTGTAACCTAAAGGTTATTTACTAGGAAAAAAAAATTAAATTGAGCTACTTGTGGCTTTTTAGCAAAGAAATAGAGTAATGCTAAAGAATTGCTATTTCTTTCCTCATTAAACTGACTGTGCTGCTGCACCCCCAGATTTTACTTGAGCTCCGGGTTATCACTGCCCCCCGACAAAAGTGATCCCAGTGGGGTGTTTTCTTCTGCAGGGGCAATTCCCTTTGAAATAGGTGTATCCCTGCGGTCACGCGTGAGCTTTCTCTGGCCGAGCGATGGGATGATTTCTAACGGAGGGCTGGCCTGAAATGCCAGCGAGGACATGGGAGCAGCCCCTGTTGTGCGCAGGGACGAGGGGGGGAAAAAACACACACACACAAAAAAAGAAACTCCTGAAGTCCCCACACTTCCAACTTTTTATTTGCGTGCAAAAATCCGGCTCCTGCGAGAGGCCGGAGCCAGCGGTGGGACGGGGCGGCCGAGGGACCCGCTGCTCACTTGACAGCAGGTTTTGCAGGATCAGGCTCATCCCTCTCACTAGATTTTTGTTATCTGGCACGGAGGAGACCCCTTGATTCCGCGGGAAGCTGGGAATTAAGGTAGCATCTTGCTATTAAAGTGCTTTGAAACCCAAGTGCAGAAATCACGCCCGCCTGCGAGATTCCCTTAGAAATGAACTCGTAATGCCAAGCATTACACTTTTTAAACCGTCAGGCAAATTAGGTATGTGTTTGTTTTAAGGTAGCTAAATACTATAACAGATTAAAAGGGATTATGTGGCTGTCCATTCACTTTTGAAAATCTCCGGGGGGAAAAAAAAAAGGCAACATCTATTTTTATTTTCTTAACATATGTTTATACAAGAAAGGATTAAAAAAAAAGTGCTTCATAAAAACCTCATGGCACGGCTGGTAGTTGTTTAATATACCAGTGACTAAATAAATATTGCAGCCTACCTGCAACTGCTAACTATTGCAACAGCAATTTAAGCAACATCGAGGATTTTATGGTGCTAAGCCTCTACTGAGAATTTAGGGCATGATCCTTAGGTGCCTGGTTATTTTTCAGTCCTCCAAAACTCTTGCTGTCTTCTTCAGATACCATTTTCTGGACACATTTTGATACAACTTACCTAAGAGCTGCCATTATTTCTACAGTTAAATTCAGAGATGCATTATACTTAATTGTTACTGACTGCCCCAGACAAACAATTGCACCTGAAATAACTGAGAGAAGATGTCAGGATTGAATTGGAGAGGGAGGAGAAAGAACCGTGGGTTCTTTCAAATGACACTGAATGCAAGCATAGCTCAAGATATTTTTATTCATAAAAAAAATCTGGCAAAAGCCTGTCTGCCCGTTGTCCAGTTTAAAAAATAAAAGAAACCAAGTAAAATAATTAGTTAGGGAGCAAGGAAGTCTGCGAGGCATATGAGAGCCTCAAGTGGTTGGAACATTTTGCTTGAACATCTGTTTGTCGATGCATGATTCTGGTGTTATTAATCTTCTTTGTAGGTAAGCAGGTGATTCACCCCAACCAAATTACTGTTGTCCAGGAACAGTTCTCTCCGAGCCCTGAAAAAATAAAGTGGGCACAAGAACTGATTTCTGCTTTTGAAGAACATCAGCGATTAGGCAAGGTAAATATTTTGTTAATATGCCATAGTGGAAACCAAATGTGAATAATATTTAAGATTTAGAAAGGCTGGTGATGGCTCTTTGCATTTCTCTTACGAAGTGTGCTGTAACTGAGAGTAGTGCTCGTGAAATTTGTGTCCGGATAGACTATAGAGTGTGTATTTATTATAAATATGTCGCTTCCCAAGATATTTACAAAGAGACCGGCTATCTTTCTTTCCCCTCAGTTTTACCTTTAATTCTGTGAGTACATAGCCTTTTGAGCACCTGCATATATCTACAGCACTGGTGAATTAAAACCGCTTCTCCATTACGCCGCAGAATCACGGTGCTACTGTCGCAGGACAATATTTGCAATCAAAAGGCAGGTAGCCTGGCAGATGACTCAGGCTGCTTGTACAGACATCACTTGGGGAAAGAAATAAACAGACTACGAAGTCTTGGTTTTTTAAAAAATCCCTGTGTTGGCAAACTTGTTTCACTTTTGGGGGTTTGATCCTGCAAACACCCCTAGTAGTGACTGAATTTACTTTTGAGCAGAACTGCTTGCAGATTGTGGTTCTTAATCATTAAAAATGGGAATGTTTGATGTGCATTTGTACCAATTGCTGGACCTGAAATTTGGACAGAGGAGAAAGCAAATTAACACTAGAATATGATTGTTCCTAATTTAGTGCATCATTGAGTCTCACGTTTCCTGCTCTGTGGGTTTCTGCTATGTAAATATTGCGGTGGTGATGCACAATCTGTCTCCACTTTGTGCCAGTAATACTTAAATTAGGGGTCGCCTGAAGGAAGATTTTATGCTAGTTGCGGCATTGTCAGTTAATTATCTTAAAGGTTATTTGCTATAATCCAGTTTGCCTCTTTTTGAAAGGAAAAAAAAAAAAGTTGCAGCTAAATATGTTTATCTTCATTGCAGCCAAGCCTGGGCTAGTTAAAAAGCAAAGTCCCGATGTCAGAACAGGGAGTGCAGATGAGTGGGAACGGTTCGCGTGTGCTTGCAGCGGGAGACACATCTCTTCAGTAGTGAAATTCATATATAAGACTGTGCATAGGGTCTCACTTTCTCCAGTGCCATATAAAGGCTTTCTGTACATCCCTTCGCTGGCTAGTGGGTAGAAATGGATCAAAGTGTGTGCCTTCCCCCTTCCCCTGCATTTCTGATGCTGCAGATTTGCAGTAGAAATGCTGCAAAGGTCAAAGCAGAAATGAGGCTTTCATCTCGGGGTGAAAGTGTGGCAAAGTATTTGGTGTTGCTTTGCCCTTCTCTTTGCTAGGCTGTCGCATCCCCAATCTGGTACCTGGGTGTTTCCAGTACCGCCCTGACTGTGATATTTGGGTGCTGTCCTGGGCAGTTATTTCAGGGTCACTATTAGGATACCTGTGTCTATCTCTTTTCTTCTGTTCCCTCAATTTTAAAACGTAGGTGTCTTCATGCAAATGGTGTAGAAATAAAAAATGTGTAGCTAGTTTTGCCCACCACTCCAATTTACGTAGCTTGTCTCTCTTACAAAAGGCATCGTTATACTGGGGGTGCAAATGTATAGGCGGGTAGATGCAGAAAGAAAAATGTCAAATGACATGCTTAGCCCATTATTATTTATGTTTATGATGTGTATAATACTATTGATTCAGCTGAATTTAGTGTCAGAAATTCATCTAAGGAATACTCCTGTCACATGAACAATCAATGAGGAGTCTAAACTAAATTTAACTCTAGTCCCAGTATCACACAGCCAGGAAGCCCAACATGTTTAATATTGAAGAATTCTGTATTAGGCAAGCATTAGTCTTTGGATTTGTTTTGAAGCTGTTCTTTTACTGACATAATGGTGATTTCTTGCTTGTATCAGCCATTCAGGGGGTTTTGTCTGGGTTTGGGGGATTTATTTTTTTTTAATAAATTCTTTAAAAGAGGTTATAAGCTTCTATAATCAGCTGCAAGAACAGATTTGCTAAAGGATTGTGGTTTGGGCTATTTTTTTTAACCAAGCAGGTTGCGTGCTTCATATATTTTTGCATGTAGCCGTCTATCAATAAAAAAGGACTATCAGTTTAATATGTGAATTTCTGGACCTTGTATCACTGCTGTATGACCAGACTTCATAACAAAATTGGAAAAATAGTTTTCCATGCAGCACTGCAAACTTCTTAACCAAGTTTGCAATTTGGTATTATAAACGTGTCAGTAAGAAGAGCTTGGGCAGTCTGATTACTTAATTTTTTTCCAAAGCAAACATATCTCACTGAGGGATCCTCTTCCTCCGCGTCCTAGCGACACGCTAAAATGTAAGTAATAACTCTTCCCCTACCACCTCCTGACAAATACTCCACACAGCAGTTTTAGTAATCGTCGTGTCCTAATGAAACACCTCTTCTGTTTTCCTTTTCCTTTTATTATATTAAAGTGTTCATGTCAGTAGGACTAAAAATATAGCTGTGGTTAATATGGTTGAGACTTGCACAGTTTTGCCATGTTATTAATCAAAGTTGAAAGCCTGGAAAAATAAATTTGAGGGATTTGTGCAGCTGTTTTTGTGGTAGGTAGGTTGCTGGTCCACAGCCTCTGGGTTCAGAGTTTGTTATTAATTGAGTTTAAAGTTCGATGCCCTTAGTCAAGAATATTTTATATTAAAATACAGTAGTAAGATTTTAGAATCTATTCCAGTTTGAGAGCTACAATTGTTGTAATAATCTTTCTTTGAGAGAAAGCTCAACCAGGCTACTTCATTCTGGAGGCTGAAATGCTTTGACACAGCAGCCCCCAAATGTGACTACTGAGGTCAGGAAAAATTAGGATCTTGGATGAGCACTGTGGAATTGAAAAACCTGTGGCAGTGTCCAAACAGAAGGAAATCAGAGAACTAACCAGCTAACTAAAAGTATTTGGGCTTACCTTACAAAGACAGTCCTGTTTGAGGGGTTGTTTTAGTCGTGGGGGTTTTTTTACATTTCTATTCTGACTGAAAAATAGCATATCTAGGAAAAAAAGTGGTAATGTATTTGGAACAATTAGAACACAAATGTGGAAAAATTACAAAGTATATTTTATGCCACTATTTATTAAGTGCTCTCATTTGTCTAGAACTGTGAGATCTAAAAATGAAAAGTGCTTAAACAGAGAAGTATTATTTCCATGTCCTTTAAATGTTTTCCCTTTAGAATTGCATTACTAGGGGGTATGATTTTCAACATTAAAAAAATCATCCTAAAGAAAGCAGGCGTGGGTGATGGGGAAGTCTAAATATAAGATAAATGTCACTGTATGATCAAAAATTAAAAAGAAGGGTAATAAAGATTGTTCTCACAGTCTAAATGACAATTTCTATTCTAGATTTCTAAAGTATTTGTACCACATTAAACAGAGAAGTGATCTTATAAATCCAGATTAACTGAGTCCAAGGGTGTAGAGTTAGTGGGAGAAGTTACTAGCTTATTTCAAGAAAAAGATCTTACTTCTAGCAATGAAGGTACAATAGTCTTTACTATGTAAGTAACTCCTGCATTTACATTACCAAAACACTGGACTGAGGAATAAAATCTCTTCTGTATGTAGTTAGTGTTTATATACGATACGAAAATAAGACATTGAAAATGTGGTTTTGAGCCATTCAAGTTGTAAATACATCAGGCACAATTATCACTATTGTAATGGGATCATCCCAAATTGTATGGCTTTTAAATAAAATTCAGACAGAAAGAAAAGCAGAAGAGTGAAGTAAGAGGTTGCTTACACATTTATCTCAAGTACTAATTTATAAATGCTTTCAAAGCACCCGTACATTAAACCTGGGAATAGCTAAATGCTGCTGCTGAAGTTGCCTGTCAGGTGGGGATTGTTTAGAGCCAAGGTAAGTAATTCACAAACCCAAGCTGTGATATTGGTTGAATATTTTAGATCCCATAGGGAAAAAAACAGACGAAATATCTGTACATGCCACGTACGAATGCACAGAGTGCTTCTAAGAAGACCTTTAACATATGTTTCTTGCATTATAGTCTGTGCCATTGTATATCATGTTCCCAGAGGCTGAGGAATAATATATATGAACTCCAGTGATTTGACAAACCATACATTTTCTTTTATGGAGCTTTCCAGGATTATGAAAAATCTTAGGAATGCATTTATTTACACAGCATCTACCCAACAAAGGAATGGAAATTTCCAGCAGTGGCTCCCTTATAATGCTCTTTGTTTAGGAAAAGCTACCCCAAGCCACTGTATCTTGGAGACGATGCGCCCTCGTGCTTGGGCCAGATCCAGCTCCCGCCACCGCCCGGGGAGGTCTGTCCCCACCGCCCTCCCTCTCCCAGCAGTGCCACAGCCCCCAGGACCCCTTTCCATCTACAGCCCGTCCCAATCCATCTATCCTACCCCAATCCAGTCCGCGGGTGCTGGGAGAGCAGGACTGTGCCCCTGGGGCTGGCAGGCTCCTTCGGGCTGCCTCCCAGGAGGGATACGCCAGAGCATCCCTCTGGCACGGGGCGGTGTGGGAGCCCATCAACCCACAGGGATGGTACTGCACTTCATAGGGCATTATACCTCAGGGCTTTATGTGGTGCTGGAGGTGAAGGAGCAGCCTGGCTCCCTCGCCCAATTCAAACTGCAGGCAAAGCTTTGAGGTGTCACCAAATAAGTTGGATCCCTCCCCGGGGCAACACCGGCAGCGCAGGGTCCCTCTGTGCAAGCTGGGCTGGATGCTGTCAGCCCTCGCTCCGAGGACACAGGGCATTTGCCGTCGTTTATGTTAATTAGGCAATGTGTATTCCTCATGCTGCAGGGTGGGGGGATTCAGGGATTTGTGATAAATTGCCACCTTTTACGAGCTTCGGCCTTCGGAAGTACAGGCTCAGGTGCATCTCTATGCAATGATGGAGAGCACTGGTGGGGTTTAAGCCTGGGCCACTGTCATGTTGTTTATCTTTTTAAAAAGTGGCCAAGTGAAATTTTAATGCGGAAATTGATGAATAAATAGAGGCTGAGAGAGCTCATATTAGTGCTTAAAGTTCCCCTGTGCAATTTTATTATTTGAATAAATATTTTCGATATGTTTTGTGTCACAGTTAAAGGCTTTCCTCTCAGAAAGATCCATATGGGGGCAAATTTCAGACCTCTACAATAGAGCAGAAGGGGCTGTATTAGCTAATTGCTTGTGCTATACCGGTTCCTATGCTGGCGCAATCAATCCTGAGGGAGTTATGCCAGGTGGGGAGAGAAGGAGACAGATTTTACTACACAGGGCTGCAAAAGCTCCTAAGCGGGGCAGAAACTCATACAAAACATTTTCTTGCCAACTCCCCCCCACCTCCCACTCCCCAGCAGGCATTCAGTGGCTCTTAATCTCTTTTCCTCCACTCATTAAAGACCTGTGTCCAAAACGCGGGGGGAGAGGGACTCGGATGGCGCTTTGACATTTCCCGCAGGGAGAACTTTCTCCACAAGTCGGGAGCAGAAGGATGGATGCTGTGCCCCTCTGTAGCATTTTCCACCCGGAGGTGGCTCTTGGAGGAGGTGGCTGCTATCTTGGAGTACACAGCCCCGCAGGCGGCATGGGTCGGCACCCTTCTGGGGTCCTCCTCAGCAAGGCACGACCCATCTATCCTTGTCAGCTCCACGAAGTGTGTGCGGGGTCTCAGCGAGACTGAGCACCCTTGCTTTTGGAGGGGCTCTGCCAGCTCACTCCCAATGCAGGTGATGGTTTTTGGTGAGTGGGGAGACAGCCTGATTGCCCCTAGACACCTGCCCGCCGCCATGCCAAAACCTGCTCTGCACCGAGCAACTCACCGAGGCAGCTACCCACCTCCCAGTTTCCTCTTTAAAAAGCATTAACAAGTGCTCGCGAGCCTCGTTTCAATTTCCAAAGCAGGATCTAACCAGAGATGTAATGTTCTGACCAGATGGCTCTTCTTAAGGCTTACTGAGGGAATTCAGAAGCCTGTACAGCCAAAATATTGTTTCAGTTAATTTAAGTAGCAGCAGTCTTGCTGCCTCTTCACTCCTTTCTGTGCTAGCTGGCATTTCAGGGACTTGGAGAAGCTCTCTGCAAAAGCTCCATCAGCTAAAATAGAGAATGGCAGTGAAAAATAGGTGTACGATCTATTCAGAAAATTAATCTGAAATAAAAAAAAAATACAGACTACAAAAATAACATCGACTCCATTCTTGTTGACAGAATGAACTTCACTGTTTTTACTTTTCTTATCTGTGTCGTATTTTATAGCTACCTTCCCCCTCAGTATCAAATGCCTTTTTTGTTCTGTAGTCATTTACTTCCAGATGAAATTTCCTAGTTGATATTTAATAAATTGTTTCCATGACTATAAACCTCAAGTTAATTCTAAATGACTTATTTAAGGGCATCTGAGGATACTGAAGTCTTAATACTAGTTACTTTTCATTTTTCCATATAATAACTATGATTCTCACTAGGGGAAAAAAAATGCATGGTTGGATAGGATGTTTGTCCAGGAAGCTGCTTTTGTGCTATAAAATAAAGGTTTGGTTGGCAGCAGCAAATGTGCTCTCTAGGATTCTTCCGTTCCCAATACATTGTAAGACAGAGGATGGAAATCAGTGGAGAGTATTTCTGATTTTTAAGACTTTTTTCTGTTTCTTTCCTTTTATTCTTTCTTACTCTAGAGGAGCACACAGGAAGGCAACCACCACAATGAGGAGAAAACTAGAGAAAATTTAAAGGCAGCAATAAAACTCATCATGTCTGCCTTTCATTCAGGGATATTAAACACCCTGTTTGCTCGGCGAGAGACTCTGGTGGCTTGAAGGAGTTTCTGGAGCTGGACCAAGCAGGATCCTCAGGCCCATTCGAGCCTAAATTACTGTCCCTAGTGGTTCAGGCAGCTTAGGGGGCTGTAAGAGTGAAAAACAGTTTGTCTGGCTCACACAGTGAGGCAAGACCCTTACCCAAGGGCTGGGAACAATAATGTCAGGTGGAGGAGAAATAAAGGACCTTGTGGGTCCCTGTTCTTCATCTTCCTTGCCCCACTGTGGACTTGAGGGATCACAAAGTCCTTCCTACCTGTTGAGCTTTAGAAACGGCTTTTTCTGTCAGAGTTTTTGTACTGCTGCTAGGGAGTTATTTGAGGTAAAAATTAATCTCTATCTCATGTGGTTGTTGCTCTTTCTTTCTTGACCTTTCGTGTCCTTCCATCTGCTCCTAGAGGTAGAAGCCTGTCTCATACAAACAGGCCTGCTTCTGACATTACAGACTGATTTATCCACTGAACTAACTACTTCTATGCTGGTGGAAGTTTACACTGGTGAAAAGAAATCATAGGTAGGTATATGTAATATTTTCTTCATATCAACAAAATAGCTACAGAAACTTGCTGGTGTTAATACTTTGCAGAATTCCCTCCCCATCCATCCCTTCCTTCAACAGATCGCAGAGACCCACCGAGCATCTACTCTTGCCAAAAAGACATATTTGACAAATCTTTTCAGGGATCATCTATTTTCAAAAAAAAAAATTGTCTATAAGTGTCTTTCCTCCCATAGCGTTGCTACAGAAAAGAGACAAATGCCAAAGGGTTCAAAGGAGAGGACACAGAAATACCTAATGCAAAAAGCTCTGATTGTACAACTTGCTGTGTGTGTGAAGTCTTCAGTTTGTCATATGTGACTAGACTAGTTATTTGGTTATTTCTTACCTGCTGCAAAGATGCTAAAAGAAGGCCACAATTGTGTGTCAACCTGATCTGGAGGCAGGACAGGCCTGAGCAGAGAGGAAGGTGAGGCATTATCTTGTTATAGCCTGAAAAACATGTTCACTTGACCCAGATACCGTCGAACACCTCCTAGCAGCTCACTAACCTTTGGAAGTTCATCACTAAAATGTGGAATTGTGACCTAGCTCTTTATGATGGATCTTTGGCTAGGACTAGCAGAAGAAAAAAAAATTAATTAAACCTGCATTCAGCACCATCACAGCTGTTAGCTTATTTCCTATTCCTGACTTCCCCAAAAACATGGTTTCAACCTTCTGTTTCAAGGGAAAGTCATTCCTTTGTAGTCAGGATAATCACTCCTCCCCTAGGCACAGACCCAACACCATTTGCTTCGACAAGGACTCTCTTCTCTTTTGTTCATTACCTGTAAATCCAAGCATTCTTTTTGAGCCCCAAAGCAAAGATTTCCAAATTTCCTCTGCAGGGGGTCGCTTAAACAATGCATGTTTTCATTTAATCCCAGGGGAATTATCTTCCTGAATGCCATGCTTTCTAGGGGGACCCTTTGCCATCCACCTGCTTCCTTCCCTCCTCAGAAGAGCAAATCTGCCCGTCTTCCAGAACAGAACACTCTTATTTCTTTATAACAGTTAATTTGGTGCAGGATTAGAGATAATGTTCTCAGACCCAAGCAGATTTTAATGGGTTTCTTCCATATATTTTTGTGGTCTCCAAAAAGTCATAACTTGGCCTTTGGATTTTAGAAGTGGGCAAGCCACTGAATTACCATGGGGAGAATTAATGTTTCTCCAATAACTGTGGATCAGAGATTTCTTGCCTCTGTGGACTCAGGGATGCTTGTTTATATGGGTTCTCCATTTCCCCTAGTAAGAGGTATGCAAGGTTTGCACTGGGCAGCTGGCATCACCCATTCTGCTGGTTTCCCTCTAGCCTGGCATCTGCCCACGAGTGCTGATACAGGTCATGGGTGTCGGAAGAGGACTTAAGATAATTACTCATTTAGACAGTGGCTATATTCACACACAGCCTGTGGCCTGTGTTACCAGAGCAGTTTGGGAGCAATGTTCAGTTTGCGACGTCTTCTAATACTGAATGGGGTGGAGGAGAGCAGGGTGCCTGGCTCACTGGTCCCCCTACGCCCATTTACCCTAGGTCCTAGACGCACATCACCTCAGAAAGCAGACAAGTAGGACAAGGAGATAACCTGACTGCCACACACTTATTGCAGGGATTTGGTCTGCAGAGGAAAGTATTGCTAGCTAAACTGTTGAGAAAAGTCATTGAAGAAACCCAAATCTTCATCAGCGGGGCAGAGTTTCTAGCACCGTGACAGCAGAGTGTCATCAGAGGACCTCCCCTCGCTCATGAGTTTGTTTGTCTTCTAATTGCCTATGACAATTCCATAAGTATTAGATAACCCCTATCTTAGACATATACTTAATTCAAAGTTCAGCAGCGAGTGCTTTCTTGCCTGCATTGCATTGTCATAGAACATGACCTTGGCTTGCTTTTCCTTTTCGTCCACTGGCCCAGGTACCCAGAGTCTTCTCCATGCCAAAGCCTTACCCACTCACCAGGATCCCCTAGCACCTCTGAGCCTGCCATAGAAATCACCTGCCTAGATTCCCAAAATAAACTGCTTTTGAAAGGGTTGGCTATGTCTACATAGTAGCCCTGGACAACCCATATATTGACATACACAACAAATGAATATAGCACTATTGGCTATATACTTGCATCTGATGCAAGGCAAATGATTCTTTTCTTTCTACTGGAGACAAGTCAGAGGTTTAATGTAATCCTCACAAATACCTTTAAGACAGTCCTGGTCACTGTCCTATGAGAGTTAAAGTTGTTGGCTACATATATGACGAGACCTGGTAGAACAGGGCACCAAATCAAAGGTTTATTAGCACAGATTTGCCAGTGATAGAGGTGATTAACAAGAATAGCAGTGGTTTCCAAAACAGAGCACCGAGTTCTCACAACCAGTGCTCATGTTTGGAGTTCCATCTTCCATCAAAAAGGAAGCCGGCAGACTTTTTGGAACTTACGAGACTGGTTTGGTACTTTGAAATTTATATACTTGCTGTGCCTTAGGAAAGCAAATCCTCACAGTCAGTACCAATGCAGGTGGTTAGTAGATTCCAGTGGCCTAAGAACTGAGTGTCTGCAGTCACCTCCTTAGTGAGCTCATTGCAGTCATCAGGATGGACATGAATAGAGGTACAGATAACCATAGATGGAACAAATACCGGGGGAAAAGCTACAAGCATTCCCAAGTGCAGAAGTACATCTAATTCTTCAGTCTTGACAACCAAAGGGGACTAGCTCCTCTGATCACTGTCCCACATGTCCCAGAACAATTATTATTTTACTTTAATTAACTTGTGTACTTTAATCCATGGCTCAGATAGAATTGTGTCACATAACTGCAAGGTGCCTTAAACATTCTGCATCAAGATAGATTTAGCCTTCTTATTTCTCTTCTTAAGCCAAGTGGTACATAAGGAGTCAAAAGATGGTGGGACTAAAACCCCATGTAACACTGTGTATTGTATAAAAAGGTTTCAGGACAGATGAAGAAGTTGGAACGTTACTTTCCCTTCTGGAATGTTTTTCCCTTCTGGAAAAACATGAAGGGTACCTCACAATGATACTGTCTGTCCCCTGTTGTAGTCAAAGTCAACACAATTCTGCCACCCATGCTAAACACTGGCAAGATAATTCCCTGTATCATTTCTTCCCCTTTCCTGACTCCACCAGAAAATATTGCTCCTCAGACAACATAGAAATCATGGGCTATGAATCATATCCTTTTAATGTCTAGAAAAGTAAAATGCTTCTTGCCGTTAGAAAAGAAAAATACTCTGTTTCTGAGATGGTCGTATAGATTTACCAAGCTCTTAACTACTCCCAGAAGTTTCAGAGAACGAATGCCCCTGGATGCTGCCATGCATAGACACACACGAAAACAAGAGGTCCTCAGGGTCCAGGAAGCACTGCATTAACATGTTCATCTTCTGGCCATGGCAAATCACAGAACAACACTGAGACTCCCTCTGTGACTTGATATATATAATTTCTTATATGTAAGGCAAATCTTTAAGGATGACATAGAGATGTGACAAGAGCCATGTCCAAGATCCATGGCAACACACGGCCAGAGTTGTCTACTAAGTTGTCAAAGAAGAGCCCTCAACTAGACGTTGAACTCGGCTAGATCCGAGTTGATTTTGGTAGTGGCTGCATTTATTCAAAAGGGGGTTCATAAGGTACAAGCATCATCTCTGCCAAACTGATCTTTCACAAAGTTTGGTTCTGCATCTCTTCGGCCTCTCCAGGCCACCTGGAAATCTATTGCATTAGTTATTCCTACTATAGACTTTGATTTTCCCACTGTCTTCATGAGCCTCTATCTTCAGCTCCTGACTGGTGAAAATGTCTGTTCTCTGGCAACTCTGCCTTATTGCTTCTCTTGTCTGTAGGCTGGTTCTTTATATCACTTTTGGGCTGAGCATGCTCAGTTCTCTCAATTCTCTATCATATTCTGCTGTTCCCTTCTGAAGACCAAAAAAAAAAAAAAGAAGAAACTTTCTCTAATTTTAATTTCCTTCCAGCTGTTTCCTGTATTTGCCACAAGCCTTCTCTGTTCCGTTCTCAAAGCACTTTAGGACATGCTGAAATTCAAAGTAGAGCTGTTAAGACCCTACTCAGCATGGCCTGCATCTTGCATAAATAGCTGTTACCTTTTTAAAAATGTTACTAGTGTTTGAACAGAACGTTAAATGTCATTGTGAATGTATTGCATTCAAATACTACATGGTTCCTGGGGGATGCAGCAAATTGCACAGTACCGGTCCTGCATCATTCAGCCTGGAGAAAGTGGTCCGATATAAGCGATGGAGATGGGGAAATGACAACTTGGTAGGCTCTGTGGGCAGCTGCAACAACAACCAGGTGGAGAGAAGAGGAGCAAGATGTGTCTGCTGCCTTCTTGTTGCTCTTCTCTCGCAAGAGCCATCCAGAAGGAAACACCTCTGAGTCTTTTCTCGCTTGTCAGTCAACTGGGAAGGACTCTTAGCTAGTTTGCATGATGACCCAAGCTGGAAACACTGTCTGTTCTCTTTCTTCCTTAGTTTCTTCAGTGATCAGGCTGAGGGAAGCCAAAGGTTGTGCAAATACAACTCCCTCTGCTGTGTTGTGCTGCCTCCAGAGCTGCATAGCGTAGGGCAGCCAAAGCACTTGACCACTTCCCATACCCTGGTTAGTGCCAAGGTCACCGTATTTCTCACTGGGCGTTGCCCTTAGCACTTTCCCTTGGTTGCCACATGAAGAATGGCGCAGGGTAAGGGCAGCAGAGTATTTGCTGCATCGCTTAAAACAGGGGCGGTGTTTTTGGCGCACGGAGACACCAGTTCCTCGGAAGGGCTGCCCCTCCAGCCTGCTGTCCGGTGAGTGCTGCAGTTGTTGTCTGTTCCCTTGCTTCTCATCCCACCCGAGTTACTCGCATCCAACAGCCAGGGACCTTTTCACAGATTTCTGAAAAGGCTCCCACTGAATGATTTCTACAGTTACACGGCAAGTGAGAACCACCGGGCGCAATGGAAGCAAATCCCAGCCTTGTGCCACGCACCCACCGTCACACTGCAAGCTTCCTTCAGGACAGACCTGTGGTCCCGCAGCTGAACTACTAGAAGTCTAAATACAGGCTGGAAGCATGAGGTTATTGAAATAATTAGCCAAAAAAAAAAAAAGAAAATTCAGATCTATGGCTATTTTAATCCCCAGATTAACGCTATCAAAACAAATTATGTTTATAGAAAGTATTTTTTTCTTTATATTCATGTGAGAGAAAATCAAAAGAATGCTAAAAGCAAATTTCATCTAGCAGAAGTGGAAAAGAGAGCATGGGGACAAAGCTATAATTATTGGTATTTCCTATCTGTTGAAACCTGTGGGCGGGAAAAAAGGCAGTGAATAGAGCATATTGCATGGCATTAAAATAATTTTCTTTTTCTGGACTTTAGCTCAATGCTGCAAATTAGCAGGGAGAAAATAAGCCTCAGAGTGAACAGGCAGAGAAGCCAACTTCTTCGTGTTACTTTTTGCTGTTAGAAAAAAAGAACATTTTTTTCCTTCAGGAATTCAAATTCCTAGCAACCCAACCTAGAGCGGCATGTTGACAAGAACATACAGATATCAAGTGGTTCAGTGTTATCAGTGGTTCACTATTATCGTGGTTTCTTTTCTAAACATATTATTTTAATGGAGAGAGGGCAGGCATGTTGTTTAATTAACACCTGCTTTCTAAAAATGATATCTGGACCCAAATTCACAATGCTCTGACTTAGGCACCTGCAGAAGTACCTGACCTCCAAGCATCCCATATTCAGTCAGTGGAAGGGATAAGACCCTTCTGACCATGATTTGGACCACCAGGGATCAGAACTGCCATTCCTAGATGCCCACCTCTTTCTGCAAACTATTGCAGGTACTTGGGATAACTGTGTTCCTAAATCAGCCATTTCACAGAACTAGGAAGGATGATTCCAGACCTTAACATGCCCTCACCATCACTGTCACCCCACATGAAAATTTCTCGTTTAAGCAATAGTTGTTACATGACTGAATGCCTGTAGAAAAGATAGACACAATAGACACAATTAAAATATGATTTTCTTACAGTGAAAAAAAATGTATCTTAGAGTTTGAGATCATAGACCTGAATTATTCTGAAGAAATCCTACGTCATAAAATGTTTACTGAGTTCCCAATTTATTTGCACAGCAGTTAATAAATGGAACAGTTTGAGGCTGCATTTTCTGTAATATTTTAAATATATAAGTGAAAATGGCTGGGGTGTAGCTAATATAGCAAGTTTTGTATTATTACTACTAATAATAGTAATATTAATAATGTTGTGGTGGTGATGGCAATGTAAGGTCTGTTGGTTGCTCTGTAAAAAAGAAATTCAGTTTGAAGTGTCTACCCTTGATTATCTGTCATCAGTCCCATTATTCTCCAAACCCACCTGAAATACTGCAAGCTGTGGTAGGAAACACTACTTTAAATAAAATAATAGTTTTAACTATTAGTTTTTTAATGACTTTAATACAGCCTGTCCTTACATGCAACAATATTGATTTGTATTAGACTGCTGTTTAGGGTGGATTTTTGTCTTAACTGTTCTAGAATGTGATTTAGTATTTAATTAATACTGCTTCAGTCCAGGTAGATATGTCACTGGAGTAACGCGTTTCCTAAATATTTTTGTAAATGCATTATGTTTGCACTTCGCTTGCTGGAATCCTCTATTTCATGCTTATCGAGCCAGAGCTGAAAACCACACAACAATAAATGCCCTGTTCTCCTCTGCATTTCTCTCGCCGTGCACACATGCCGTTGTCGTTCTTCCCCAGTTCTTTTCTTGGGCAGCCTCGCTCGCTGTCAGATCTGTGGCCAGTCTCTGCTCCCGTATCGATTGCGGAGGAACATTAAAAAGGGTGCGCGGTGCTGCACAGAGATGCCCTTTGCAGTGCTGGGGCCAAGCCTTCAGTCTTGAATTCTTCAAGGAAGGGACTGCATCTCTGTATTTGGGGTTTTTTTTCCCCAACAATATGTCAAAGTACTGTTCGAATTACAAATAAGATTTTTTTTATTTTTGTTTTGCCTACTGGTCTTTGGCACGTCTTGACGCTCAACATTTTATCTTCAAAATCCTACCTCAGCGACACATGCGTGGATTAAAGCATCCAAAGGAACAAGTCGGGTTTGGTCATACTTAAAACATGTGTCTTCTGTTTAAGCAGTTAATTATTTTAAACTTGTCACCACAGTACCAACACAAAATCCCTAGAAATAAAAAGCATCTTCTGAAACCTACCCTGGCTCTCAGCTTGCCATCACTGAGACTGGCTGGTTCTGCCTTCACGTGGGGAAATTCCCTGTATGCAGTGCTCAGGTGGGCTCTGCCTTGGCTCCAGAGCAGATTTGGGCAATATTATCATTCCAGCTGCTTGTTTTTCCAGCTTTCATCCCAGCCCCTGGCTCTAAGCACAGGCCTGGCCCGTCTCCAGCACCGCAGACCTGCCAGAGAGGTGCAGGTGCAGGTGCAGCAGCAGCACAACCTCAACACATCCCCAAGTCAGGAAATCTCCGCTTTACCCAAAAAAAACAACCCCGCCTATTCCTATTTCCTGACAAAGGTAAAACTTCTGGCTTTGCCTTCCACCCGCAGATGGTTCCGTGCACAGCCCCAGCGCTGGAGGGTGATGCTGAACGTGGGGAGCGGAGCAGCCCCCCTGGCATGGTATCTGCCATTCCCCCCCGCCCCGGCTGGCACACACAGCCTTGCTGCTTTTGGCCCTCGATGTTTGCCAGCTAGAGAGACTGAAACAGGCAGGCTGCGGGCTGGGCTTCTCTTTTCTCTCCCTTTTTGCCTCCTCTTTGGAGGACTCGGTGCCTACTGCATTTCTTTAAATGCATTTGCCCCATCTTGGTTAGTTTGTCTCCTAAAGCTCGTTGAGGATTCCTGCGGGAGCTGATGTTTCTTGGCAAAGGGATGTGCTTTTAAAGAAAAGGACAAGCCGACTACATTTTCCAGAGGTCCTCTCAGGAAGTTTATATTCTCTCTTTTCCAGGGAGCATTTACTTTCCATGGGAGCATGATCGACATGCCATTACTGAAGCAGGCCCAGAACATTGTTACGCTTGCCACAGCCATCAAGAAAAAATGAGCTGGTAAATGAAGCTCTCGCCATGGGGCCCCAGTAGCCGTTTTGAAAGATGACTATAATACTTGAGGAGGAAAAAAAAAATTAAAGACATCAAGCTTAAGCAGAAATTCATTTCCATTTTGCAGATCTGTCATAGTTTGCTTGCTAGAATTGCTAATTACTGGAACTATTTCCGACCCAAACTGCTGCTGGCTCCTGCATGGCCCATGGGCTGCAGGACTCTCAGCCTGCAATAAAGTTACATCACTGACTGCGTGACATCACAATAATTACTACAGATGCAGGGTTATGACTTCACCGAAGGAGAAAGGCAAAACGTAAGCTGTGAGCTCCATGAAAAGAGCAGACAAAAACCGAGTCGATCGCTTCTATTTGTGTCTACGCTTCTTCCTGCTCCTGTGCGGAACTCCCATAAGAAAACGCAAAGCCTCGAATAATTACGCACTGGTTGAAATAATTGTGATGAAAATCATTACCCTATGCGGGCTTCGCATTTCCCCCCCACCCCCGTTTCTGTAAATGTGCAACAGCCATTAAAAATACTGCTCCGACAGTGTGGGACTCTTGACTTTGTTCTGTTTTTTGAAGCAGTCGCTATTCAGAGCGTTTCCTCCGGGGAGGCGTCCAGCCCGGGAAGGGTTGGACAGCAATAAACTTGTAGTTTTCGGAGACACAATGCAGCAGAACTTGTGCATATGGTCTCGAGTCAGATTTACATCACATTAGGGATACGGCTACAGGTCATGTGGGCCGTGTGGTTAACGGGCTTAGTAAAGCTGTTTTGAAGAGGTTAACCCAGCTTGTAGTAAGGGTAAATAAACATAACAACCAGGCATTGTCCTCTATTCAGCATGTACTCTTATATGGAGGGCTAAAGGGTATTGAAGCTGCAGAGGATCAACTTGTGGTTGCCAGAGGACTCCAATGAAGTTTGAAACACCAACAATCAGAGATTTTGTTTCTGTTCCTCATTAAATCATGAGCTTTTGTGCTCAGACTATGAACGACTGTTCTTTAAGAAATTAACAGAATGGGAAGTTTTAAACTATGCACCAACCTTTTCATGACCTACACAGCAGCAACGCTGCTGCACTTAGACAAACACCGCGGGGAAGGCTGTTCTGTTTATTTAAATTTGTAAATAGAAAACAGTTGTTTTTTAGTTTCATTTTTCACCGCCTCCATGGCCATTTCACGTATGGAGTCACAGTGGCTTATTCCTCCCATCTGCTCGCTTAGCGTGTTTTCCCTCTGTCTCCGAGCAGCGATTTTAAACATTTTTTGGGGTTATTTTTGGTTTAATTAAGGGGAGAGGAAAGGAAGAGGGGGGCAAGGGGAACCAACCCACCGATCAACCCGCGTGGAAGCA
This sequence comes from Apaloderma vittatum, assembly GCF_000703405.1. Classification (NCBI taxonomy): domain Eukaryota; kingdom Metazoa; phylum Chordata; class Aves; order Trogoniformes; family Trogonidae; genus Apaloderma; species Apaloderma vittatum. Next base: position 345 of record NW_009723974.1, on the reverse strand, counting down.
GCGAGGAATGGGAGAGCCGAGACGGCTGGAGAGCCTCGCCCTGGTCCTCCCCGCAGCCCGGGGAGCCACGGAGGAGTCGGACAGGGAACGACTTCCCCCGGCCCGGTGTCCCCGGGGCGGCACCGAGAGGGCGGCGAGGGGGAGGGGGCGGGCGAAGAACAGCGACTGAGAGACTCCCCTGGCCCCTCCGCCGAGTTTGGGGATGAGCAGGGGGGGCTGACACCCCTCGCCCGGACCCCCTCCCATCCACCCGGGTCCCATCGGAGGGCGCTGCGCCGGGTGATCCCTTACAGCGCGGGGACCTCCAGGCTAATCTGATTAATTAAAGACTACCTGTTTATATTG
>NW_009723973.1:0-765 GCF_000703405.1 Apaloderma vittatum | reverse complement strand
CCCCAAGTCCTTGTCCCCATCGTGGTGTCCCCCAGCCCACCTTCATGTCCCCACCACCACGGTGGCATCTACTCCGTGTCCTTGGTGGCGCCACCCAACGTGTCTTCATGGTCCCCAGGGTGGTCACCCCAAGTCCTTGTCCCCATCGTGGTGTCCCCCAGCCCACCTTCATGTCCCCACCACCACGGTGGCATCTACTCCGTGTCCTTGGTGGCGCCACCCAACGTGTCTTCATGGTCCCCAGGGTGGTCACCCCAAGTCCTTGTCCCCATCGTGGTGTCCCCCAGCCCACCTTCATGTCCCCACCACCACGGTGGCATCTACTCCGTGTCCTTGGTGGCGCCACCCAACGTGTCTTCATGGTCCCCAGGGTGGTCACCCCAAGTCCTTGTCCCCATCGTGGTGTCCCCCAGCCCACCTTCATGTCCCCACCACCACGGTGGCATCTACTCCGTGTCCTTGGTGGCGCCACCCAACGTGTCTTCATGGTCCCCAGGGTGGTCACCCCAAGTCCTTGTCCCCATCGTGGTGTCCCCCAGCCCACCTTCATGTCCCCACCACCACGGTGGCATCTACTCCGTGTCCTTGGTGGCGCCACCCAACGTGTCTTCATGGTCCCCAGGGTGGTCACCCCAAGTCTTTGTCCCCCATCCTGGTGTCCCTCGGTGCCACCTGCTCCTTGCCCATGTCCCCAAGATGTCCCCACGCCCCCTCCCAATGCCCCCCAGATGTCCCTCATCCTGTCCCCACTGTGACCCCATCCCG
>NW_009723972.1:1091-1626 GCF_000703405.1 Apaloderma vittatum | reverse complement strand
GTCCCCCCACGTCTCTGCGATGCCGATCAGGTCGTAGCGCTGCAGGCTCACCAGCATCTCCAGCTCCTCTTGTTTGGTGCCCAAGCTGTGGGCATTCGTATAAAGGCATTTGAGTTGGGCCCCTCATAAAGCACCTGGAGCGCCCAATAAAGTACAATTGTGCTTCAGCTGTGCCGGTGACTCTGCTTCTGGTGTCACTACGTGTGTCCCAGGGTCATCTCCATTTGATCTGGTTGTAACCCCCCTTCTTGTCTAGTTTAAAGAATGTTCTATGAGTCCAGCCAGCTTGTGACCAAGAATCACAGAACATTACGGGTTGGAAGGGACCTCAGAAGATCATCGAGTCCAACCCCCTTTGTGTCATTTGAACCCCATCTGGTTTTAGTAGACCAGGTGCCGTGTAGATCTCCCCATGGTTAGAAAACCCAAAGCCAGACCGTTGGTACCACCCCTTTAGCCAAGTATGAATCTGCTGCACTTTGTTGAACCTTCCACTATTTTTCCTCCTCGTTGAAGGAATGGAGGCAAACAACGC
>NW_009723972.1:0-988 GCF_000703405.1 Apaloderma vittatum | reverse complement strand
AATAATCAGAGGGTTTAACCAGACCTGGAAGCTTCTTAATAATATCCTTAACCCGGGCCCCAGGGAGGCAGCAGAGCTCCCTGTGGGATGGATCCGGGCGGCAGACAGGGCCCTCTGTTCCCCTCAGAAGGGAGTCCCCGACAACAATTACCCTCCTTTTTTTCTTGGATGAAGAAGTCCTAATGCGTGTGACTGACTGACTGACCCTTGACAGCCCCAGGGATGAGCCTCCACCTGTCTCTTCCTTGTCTCTCCTTGCCAAGAGCCCCAGACCTGTTCTGCAGGGGCAACCGGGCAGGTGAGGGGGCCAGGCAGGGACATTCCTCCCTCTCCTGGCAAAGGTGGAAGGTAGGGAGCTGCTTGATATTCAAACACCGTTTCCTCCAAGCTCAAGATCCGAGCAAGAAATCAAGCAAGGGAGCCAGGGGATCTGCGTGGCTGAGCTGGGAGCTGCTGAATGAAGTGGAAGAAGGAAGTTCTTGGACCAGAACACGGCAGAAGGGCCTGACCACTTGGAAGGAACACAGGATGTTGTCAGAGGACGTAGGGATGCCAACACCTCCTTAGAATGAAACCTTGCAAGGGAGGTCAAGGACAAGAAAGGCTTCTTCAGGTAGAGTGGAGGCAAAAGGAAGACTGGAGGAAATGTGGGCCCGCTGCTGGATGGAGGGGATGCCCTGAAAAGTCCTGGAGAGCAGGAGGAGTGCCTGAGGAGTGGAGGAAAGCAAATGTCACTCCAGTGTTCCAAAAGGGCAAGGAGGACCTGGGTGACTACAGACCGGTCAGCCTCACCTCCGGCCCTCGGAGGGTGGTGGGACAGCTGGTTCTTGGTGCCAGAGATTGGTGAAAGAGATGATCAGGAGCAGCCAGCATGGATTCACCAAGGAGAAGTCATGTGTGACCAACCCGACAGCCTTTCCTGATGGCGTAACCGGATGGGTGGGTGAGGGCAGGGGATGGGGACTGCCTTGACTTCTGCAAGGCTTTG
>NW_009723971.1:0-517 GCF_000703405.1 Apaloderma vittatum | reverse complement strand
AATCCTAAAAGCAGATTAAGTCTTTGTATTAAATCTTTGTATTATGAATCACCTTCCACAGAATATTTTGCATGCCTCTTCTGAAGAAGCGATTGAGCTACAAGTTGCAAGAACCTTCTGGGTCATAGTTCCTTATCATAAAAGGCAACTAAAACATACAATTTCTTTTATAACACAGATTACAAAACTAAACCCTAAACTTTATATTTATATTTAATTCATAAAGCACCTGTCACCACATTGATAAACATTCTTTGGAACCACTCTGACTGAGCTAACTGAAAAACTAGTATAATAGTCATCCAATTTCAAAACATACTTATAACTTTCCATAAACAGTTTAACAGATCTAGCTGTGGACAGAAACGCTGACATTTTTGCTTAAACTATAAACACTGGAAAACTGAGTGTTTGTAAATTAAAGTACTCCAGTGCAATTGTCGGTCTCATTCTGAAAAAAGCGTTAGATCACATGTGCCTTCTCAAGCAGATTTAAAACAGAAGTTGTCTTCTTGCA
>NW_009723970.1:0-10825 GCF_000703405.1 Apaloderma vittatum | reverse complement strand
GTCCTATCAAGACAGAGCTATGAACACGGAGCAATTTCTAACAAGGAGACCTAAGGGACCAACCACATCTTGGACCCACTTCTCGAGATATCAAACACCTGACCAGGCTCTTCACTGCAGGAAAAACATTGCCAAAGCACTCGAGATAGGAAGGGAGTCACTGGCTATTTACCCTTCGCAGTCCTGGTGGTTTTCAGTGAAGCAGACAAGGTGGCTTCCAGGTCCGGTCTCTGGCTTGCTACAATCAGACATGGAAACGGTCTTGAGGTACCCACACAGTCTTGCCACAGCAGTACAAGCAGCACTGGTTCACAACACCCCAAAGAGCTGTATTTAGGGCAGTACATCCCTTCTCTTTCCAATATCTCATGACTCAGTGATCAAATCAGCAGTCAACTGTCTTGCTGTGGTGGAAACTAACAAAATGTTCTTAGAAACTCTGGAGCTAAATGACTCTCCATCAGCAGAAAAAAAATGGCCACTCCTTACACTTCCTTGAAAGATGCCAACAGTCATTGCAGAGGGAACACAGGACTCAGGATACCCACTTTTGCATTCAGAATTCAAGACGACAAGTGATGGGCACCTACCTCTCCAACACATGCAACTTAAAATACTAAATACTTTGTTATTTCAGCATAATAGAATTGACTGCATCTTGTCCTTACCGTTGTTGTCACTGATATTATTATTATTTTTATAATAACCAGACACATGTTTTTACTATTCCCATGAAATGCAACATTTTTTTTTCCTGCTATTCCTTTAGCTTATTCTCTAAGTCAATGAACAACTTGCCAATCCATCAAGCTTGTACTTGAGTGCTCAAGTCAGTGAAATGAAAGAGGAAAAATAATTGATGGCCTTTAAGGAATCTATGATACAGCTATACCACATCAATAGCATGACTAAGGTGAAGCAAAATTATGCTTATGCCATATTGGAATATTTCATTCTAGAATAAAAAAATAAAAAACTGCATCTAGGGACATACAGGCACTTCATGACAAATTCTTTTTTAACAGCTGTCCCTGCAAAAAGGTGACTTTTTAAGTGATGGAGAAAAAAGTATAATCATGTCATTAGTATGGGAAGTGTTTTTGCAAGTCAGAGTGCATTAACAAACCCCGGTATTGTTCAAAGCAGATGAAAATTTTGTCAAGTGATGGTAGAGGAAAAGCAAAAATTGAAATAGCATATTTACCCTCCACTATTCCTTGACTTTAAAAGTAAAGACAAGTAGATTTCAACTTTGGTCTCCAGAACCTATTGCTGATGAACAGTGTTTTTCAAAGCAGTGTCAGTATAGAGTTTTAAATTGATGAAACGCATATTACAGTCAACTTTTTTTTTTACATAAGCATTTGCATTCATTACAGTATTATTTTCTTTTTAAATCAGGGTGGCTTAGCTGATTTAATGTAGACTTTGAACAGTTAACCTTTTAGTGAACAAGTTATGCTGTTTAAGATGATGTAACTGCAAATACAAGTCATATACTGAATGCTTAAAAGTCTCCCTGTATTACAGGAACAAAGAGAAAGATATGCAGCCCAATATGGTGGCAACAAGATCCAATATTTGATGCTACACAGAACCCCTAAGAAGCTTCTTTTACACTTCCTGGAGTCTAAGTTACACCAACAGAAATATGAAATTGTTACAGGTGGGTATAAAAGACTGGTCCTTTAGCACGTAGTACCAAAAATCCTTTCTAGCTGCTGATCAAGAAGTGACTGACACAAACCAGTTCTTTAACATGCTTGCCACTTAGACTTAAAAGCAAACACATCTGAAGGTGTTAACAGCAAAAAAAAAAAAAAGCAAGTGGCAATGTGGTGAAAAATAAAAGGAATCTCACATTTCTTATCCATCACTGATTGTCTGGTTTCCAAAAAACATGAGATTTAGACTTTAGGACTAGTCCCTAGGTTATTAAATCAAACATGAAAATCATCTTGAAATAGGAAGTCTCTGCACAAGTGCTAAGACTGTGGGTTTAAAGTAAAAAAGTAAGACTAGATTGAAAGTACTGTTCATTTCCTGAATAATCACAATAGTTTCTCAGGTTGTGTAGCTCTGTAGAGCACAATTAATGTGAAGTCATTAATGAGAGGAAGAGAAATGAGGAGGAGTTCAAATAGGCTTGAAGAACTTTCGCAAGTAAACATTTGCTAAAAAAACTAATAAACAAGTGACCAACTAAGCAATAGGTTTTCAAAATAGATCATTAAGATTACTGACACCCACTCTAGGGGAAATAACACATAAGCAAGAATTTCACTGGAGTACTCATTGTGTGGCTGGACGCTTTCCCCTTCCTTTAGCTGAAAGATCCTTCTACGCACTCTCTTTTCTCCTCCTTCCTTCCCTCCCCAAAACAAACATGCAAAACTAAAAACCATAATTTCTTAGGTTACTCCAAAGAAGTACTTTCAATACAAACAACCGAACATGTTAATGGATCTCATTTCATATCAAGCCTATGCCTAGAATATGTTAACTAAATATCATTATATTTAATCATATTTTTAACTCTCCCTCAAATTCGGGACTTATCTTTGCATGGAAATGTTTATGCTGAATTCCAGACCAGATCAGACATGATTTTATCCATTCTTCCAGACATTACAAGTGTAGTGAAATTGATCCCTCTGGTTTGAAAAGAGTGCAGTATAAACTACTTTGTAGGCAGAGCATGAAGAATAAAGGATTAGACTTGGATGTGCTATTATACCACTATGTAGAAAATCATTACTGAAACTTTCTGTTAAGGCACTTCATCCTAAGTTATTGCTCAGTGTGGAAGAGGCATTAGTGATAAAGACTGATTAATAACTCTGAAGAATAAATGCATAAAACTTATCTCAATTTCTTGATTTTAAGAGTGTTTATTTGAAATCTGCAAGCTTTGCCATTAACCTGTGATTACACGCAGTTCATCAGCTACTAAAAGTTTCCTGTCAAATATTTATTTAGTCCACTTTTCACTGCAAGGGAGTTTTGGCAATAACTTGAAATAGACTTCAGATGGAATTGTCATTACTGAAAGGAAGTGAAATATTTCTTCATGAAGGGACAGTAAAACAAGCAGAACCTTAAGCATTGATAGAACTGCATTTTGTCAGTGTCATTTTGTGAGGCATTGGCAAGTTCATTTTCTGAACACAGAAGTAAAAGAATCTTTAAGAATAAATTTTGGCAAGGAAGAACAACAAAACTATATATTTTAGGTTATTATATATTATTAAGTGCAAGTCACTTCTATTAGCTTTGGATTTGTACTGTCTCACTGGCAGCAAAATGCCTAACTTAAATAACTGCTGTGAATATACTGAAATGAAAGGACTTCAGGATCCATTCTCCACCATTTTGAAGCCTACATATTCATTGCTATTTATCCTATTATTTCTATGGGTCTTACTCAACATTTTCAAGCATTAGAATAATTTTATTCAGGAAATTAAACAAAATTTACATTAGTTTTCACTCTTACCCACCTGCAGCATTGCAACTTCAAAACAGAATGCTACTATATATAATAAGACATGTCTAAGCCTATTGTCATCAAGTGCAGCAATTCAGATTAATAAATATATTAGGAATGTAGAGCAAAATGAGAAGAGAGTATTTACCGGTTTGAAGATCATATAAAACTTCTCAAGTTACTCTGGTATTTAAGAGAGTAAATTAATTATGACAGTTCTGTAGCTATTCTGATTTATGTTAAACTTAACTAACAATATAACAAAAGTATGACGAAATTTCTGTGAGAATTTCTATTTAAAATAGTATTTTCAAGTATTACCAGGCACAGTTGACAGCATTTCTTGGATACCAGATGTTTCAGATCTTGAAGAAATGTGCTGCTTTTCATCAAATGCTGAAAGAAAATCTGGAGTTAAAATGAGAAGTGACTTGAGAGCCACAGTATTTGGACAGCAGCTGTAGGGATAGTTCAAGACACCACTGATGTGTGATTAAGCACAATGGCAGCAGCCTTAAAGATCAGCAGTGAAATAAGGTGTTACATATATAATGAAGCTGGTGTGAAATAAAGGAAGATCAATTCTGGCATCTCATGCTAAGTAGAATTCTTGTCACTGGCCTTTTTTAAAAAAAAAACACCTTTTCTTTGAAAGAAAATTGTAACTGTCAGAAGAAAATCAAAGGCAACATATGCTAGCAGAGATCTTTTCATAGACTGTTATTTAGTCAGTGTGCTAAGCTATTTTCACCTGTGATTACAGAGAAAAGGCCAAGTTGAGAGGGAAAAGAAAAAAAAAGCTAGCATCAAGTAGTCTTCAAAGCAATGTGTCTGAATAATTCTTAGCACTGTCCACAGCCAATGGAAGTGAAGACAGGGGATGGAAAAGCTCATGGAATGACACACTATTTACCCATCATGGTCCCTCTGGTTTCCACGGAGGGATGTGATGTGAATTTCAGGCCTGGTCCCTGGGTAGCTAAGATCAAATATGAAAACAATCTTGAAACAATGAGTGAGATCACTCTTTTCATAAGGTCATCTTTGGCCCTTTGTTATCAAGCCCAAAACGTCTAAATCTATTTTAGATTTCATGTAAACACACTTTCGGATTGATACTTGTGGCACTCTTTATTTTGTCTTGTTGGTTGTTGTTTTCTTTTGGTTACAAAGCATCTACTTTTGAGGCATTTACTACCGGCCAGCTGCCTGCATCTGATTTTAAAACATTCTATCCAATAGCAACAACTGGCAGCAAACCCCTTCTACCTTACATTTCAGTTTGGATGTTCCAGCTAAGCCTTTTAAATAGGGAGCTGCAAATGTCTGACATAATTTGGATGCAGGATGCCTTCACAACAGAAACTAGGCACAGAATCAGGGCTCGATGCAACCTAAAAAAAATCACTTTAAAAATACAAGTTGGAAAATGTATATATCCAGAAAGGAAAAATTCCTGTAGAGGACCTCTTTAGAAAAAGTCACAGAGTAAAAATTAATGGCTTAAGTTACAAGAAGCGTTGTTCTGTTTGCACACAAAAGTTTACTAATAAACATCAAAGATAGAAACTTCTATCATTTGGTTTATAAACAGATGTGATGCAACGTGGGATGCACATTAAATCCAGCTATTCTGCATTTTTAAAAGTCATGTGGGAATGGTTCACTGCATGACAAAACCATGTAGAATCAACCCAAAGAAGTATCACAGAATCAGTGGAACGCAGCATAACTGAGGTCGAAAGGGAAACCAGTATGCTAGATGCTGAAAAAAATTCCATCAAATGAACACTCACAGGATCATAGAATGCTTTGGGATAGAAGGTGACCTTTAAAGGTCCAACCCCCCTGCAGTGAGCAGGGACATCTGTAACTAGATCAGGTTGCTCAGAGCCCCATCCAGCCTGACCTTGAATGCCTCCAGGGATGGGGCTTCTACTACCTCTCTGGACAAATTCTCAGTGGAAACAACTTGATACAGCTTTAAGTAGCATAAAATTTTCAGGTTTAGAAATAAAGAACCCATTGCATTCAGAGAAACGGAAAAATTGTCAGAATCACTATTAAGCTAACCACACTACATATGTGTTCTGTAAAACATAAGCTATTGAGAGTCTTTAGCATTATTCTAAAACCAGAAATGGAAGAGGCTGAAGAGTAAGTTTCCACAACCACAAACTAGTAGAAGAAAATACGCTGATGCCTGCGTGAGAAATATTCGTATTAGACATTAAGAAAACCCCATCATAATTTACACAGTTCTACTCTGAGTCAAATACAGAAGGTTTCAAAGGTATTTGAACAGTTACGGTAAAAAATCCAAACCAAACTAATACCATATTCAGCTTAAACCTGTCAAATCACCCTTTATCATAATAAATATTTCTGCAATCATAACCTTGAAGCACAATATTTTAGGGAAATTACACTGCACAGGTAGACTATTATGAATTACAAAAGTATTGTTATTTATTTATTGAGAATAACTATTCATTGTTAGCTGCTGGTAGTTACACGGACTTCCGGGAAACTATTGCTATGGCACTTTGGCGATATCGGGACAGCTGACTTGGATGTAAATCAGTAATTATAGTACGATTAAACTCATGTTCAACAAAGTACAATAATAATCTGAGTCATCGCTGTCCTTAAAACTTTCAGGAAAGTTATAATTTCTGTATAATATGAAATCAGCAAAAAAAAAAAAGGTATAACTGTCATGCTCCACTACTCTGTGTCATGATAATCCTAAAGGCCTACTGCTTCAATCATGTTATCCTAAATGTAGCAATATGCCACATTCTTCCTTCTTCCTGCAATAATATTAACCCCAAGGCAAAAAAAAATATTTTAACAATACACCTAAAAGTACGAGGACATTTCTTGTGAGAATCCCTAATACTAATAAAATTACATTTTCAAGAAATGTCATTACCAGATTTTGTTGATGGAATTTCTGGAGTAGCAAACGTTGTAGATCTTGAAGAAATAGGCTGTGTTTCATCAGAAGCTGAAAAGAGAACCCAAGTTTTAAAAGTTTCAGTGGCATCAAAGCCACTAAAATATCACAGTACCTAGCTGGCAGAAGCTGTTCTGTGAAAGGAAATTATACAAATAGAAATCAAGACAATAAATGGCCCGAAAGCCAGCTGTAGGATGACTGACAGAAGAACAACTAAGCTGATGTCTCCTATGGTATGTATATAACATAAGTTGGATCAGAGTGGTATTCCCATATCTACGTTTCCAAGAGACAGAATTCGTACGTTTCCAAAGCGCTTAGGTAGAGAAAATTTTGAATAATAACTAAACCTACATAAAATGCTTATAGTAACATACAAGTATGTTTCTCAGTTACTCTGAGTAGAATACTTTATACCTGACAATACAAAGATACAGTTGGCATGAAAATATCGCACAAGAAACCTGGGACACACACATTTAGTTCAAAGATAATGACTTCTGGTCTTACTACAATCCAGAGCGATGATGAGAAAGTGGAAACTATAATAGAAATATGTGCTATTTATATTTACCTATTGCTATACATCTGGTTACCAGGTAAGAAAGAGATGGTGATCAGAGCTAGTCTCTGGGAAGCTAACAAAACAGCTAATAAAACAGAAAAGGTCTTGAGATACTGAGGCAGACAATCTTCACACAGGTAGTATCGAAACACTTCCCTGAACATAGGGAACAAATTCATACTTTGACCAGGGATCAGATTTTCCCTGCAACTGCCACAATATATAACTTTGATATAAATTGGATTTTGAAAAAGACCATCCTTTGCTGGAAAATGGCTTAAAACATCTTTATGTTTTTATGACAATATTTTAATGAAGAGGAAAATGCAAAAAAATCAGACTCTATCAGATCACTAAGACCACCATTTCTGTTAGAAAATTATGCAGCCAGCATGAAAGAAACATGGTCTATTTCTATGGGCAGTGGTATGTGAAAAACTGAAGAGTGGGCACTCTTGATACTAAGAACATTCATGACTGACTAAAGTTGAAGGATAACTAATAAGAAATTTAGGTAGCCTGATTCTTGACACCAGAACAATGATTTTCAATTTTACCACTGCTCTTGTAGTTCTGAGAGAACACGCTGCAGTCACACTTGACTATCTGCTAAAAGTTTTCCATCTAATGAAGATAGTTTGATTTGACTGAAATTACTTTGGATAAAATAGAGTTCTCATCTTTAAAAGGAAACAAAAATATTGCATTCACACAGAGGCAAGACAACTAATTCTCAGTACCACCCATGGAGTATTAACACAGCTGCATCATATTTGTGTTCAGTGTGAATTCTGTAACAGATAAAAGCTAAGACCGACCAAAGATTAACAAATAACACCAGGCAAAACAAGAAGAGTGTGCGTATTTTGTAATAAGCCTAAGCTCCAGATGACAAAAAAAGAGATCATTTACCCAATTCCACTTCATTGTTTTCAGATGTAACAGATCTGAAAGGTGGTTGAATAGTTACTGTAATAGAGAAATATGTCATTTTCTGGTTCAGGATTGTAGATCACATTGCCTCTCACAAATACATTGCTAACAAACTCAATTTTTGGTAACTATTTTTACAAAGCTGCACTTAACCAATACATCAACAAATGCAAGAAGCTGTCCAATTAGTAGGTTTTAGATTTACTAAAATGAAAAATCATAGCACTGAGCTGGAATGTACAGCTTGAAAGGACAAAAAAATATAGAGCTGAAGACTTCAAGGTCTGATATGCCACAGTTTTGTATCTTTGGGCAGCTACTCATCCCTGCACACAGTGGATAACCAACAAAACTGATTTCAGAGCAATTCAGCCACCTCTTCCACTAATTCTACACCAGCAAAATAGTACAAAAGTGCAAATGACTGCAAAAGCCACACCTGAACTAATTTTACATTACTTGAGATTTATATTCTATTTTAAATATCTTGACCAGAGAAATACAGCCTTAGTTTTGTCAAAGTCTTTTAGAGCTCACACTACCCAGCACTTTTGAACCTGTGCACTTAAAATTAGGGACCAAATCCTTCCTGCAAGCCCTAATATTATGTCTGTACATTTAGTAAATATGAAGCGTCCACAGTCCTACATATGTAAGAGTATTCGAAAAGATGAATGTTCATTGCTCATAAGGGAGCATTACTCAAAGAGAAAGAAGTAGTTTCAATTAGAAGCCGCTCAGAAGCCAGCTATGTATACACTTGCTTTGTTGTCTTAGAATAGTATACTGCAGAATCAAGAGAACTGATTTTTAAGTTGCTTCATAGAAAGAGAGTTACGTTTAATATAATTATGCAATAAAATATAATTTGCTTAAATCATCCTATCATGAAGAGAAACACAGATGAAAAACTCACAGCAACCTTCTACTTTTTTATGACTGCATTTGGAAAAAATCTCATGTTCAAATACAAATGCATAAATTCTGCCTAAAAACTTATGTTCTCCATAAATATATCGGAAGAAACAATACCTTATTAGCAGAAATAACAGTAAAAATAATTTTTAATACTAAAATGCTGCACTGCAGCAGTATTTTGGATATTTGAGACTACTTAAAGAAGTTATAACTCTAACGCAATGTTCAGCCAACAAACCTACTTAAAAAGTGCCTACTATTAAATATCTAAATATTCCCTCCTGAAAGAATAAATGTTATACTGAAAATGCAGAATTCATTGAAGCTTCTTAATTTCCCCTCATATGCTAAACTCTGCCCTACCCTCCACAACCTTTCAGTAATATGATACTATCCTTAAATATCAGGCTCACTTACTTGAGGGTAGAACTGCTGGACACTGTAAATTACTACAAACAACAGAAAGCCATAACAAACAAATGAAAGACAACTACAGCAACATAAAAAAGCCAAGACAAATAGCAGACATTGGAATAGCCCTACTTAAATACCAAGAAAAATCAGGAATTGGAAATAAAACAAATGCTATTTACCACTCTCTCGTTCTGACATTTTTGCAGATGTAGATCTTTGGGGAGTGGAAGTAACATGAAGAAAGTCAAGTGAGGCTGGAAAAAAAAATCATGGCTTATTATTTGAAGATACATAAAATATCAAACCACTGCATCATCTGCAATGATGGATGCAACAGTTTAGGTTCAAATAATGAGGAACTGAAGAAATATAAAAATATATTCTGCAAAATAAGCAAAATTTTAGAAAGAAAGGGGTTAACGTGCAAAGATTTATGTAAACATCTAGATGCGATGCAAAAATCAAATGGAATGTCACAAGTAGAATGGAAAAAAATTCCCATGAGGTTGAAAGGAGTAAAAGACTGAAAAACCTGAAGAAAACTGGGCAAATGGAGGTGAAGAGAAATCGAGTTTACAAGATGATGATAACGACACAAATCAAAATAAAAAAATGGCAAAACCAAAGGAATGTAAAAAAGTGATCCAGACAACATCACAAGACAGGGATAGAAAAAGAAAAATCCTTAGCCTTGACAAATTTGCATGTTTCGTTATAAATAAAGGTATCTGATTTCTCCACTGAAAAAACCAAGAAAGTTAAGAAAAGTCCTTTAAGTAATGCAAGGCAGGAAATGTAACTTCCTTGGAAAAGACCCTGACTTGCTTGACAGTAAAAAAGTGATCCAGACAACATCACAAGACAGGGATAGAAAAAGAAAAATCCTTAGCCTTGACAAATTTGCATGTTTCGTTATAAATAAAGGTATCTGATTTCTCCACTGAAAAAACCAAGAAAGTTAAGAAAAGTCCTTTAAGTAATGCAAGGCAGGAAATGTAACTTCCTTGGAAAAGACCCTGACATCCTTGACATAGCTCACCTGATACGAAAGCTACCTTGATACAGACAATACTGCCAAAATAACATTGTAAGACATTTATTATGGTTCATTATACTTTTAACTTGCACTCAACTCCAGGCCTGCAGGCTCACCAGCCTGCTCATGTATTGTTTTGTTACCTTGTGGCCAGAACATACTGCCAGGCCACAGGGCTGGTCCTGTGAATCCACAAAGGTGAAAGAAGCTACAGCCATGAGCATCCCCATCCACTGTCACCAAGAACCATATCTACTGCCATAAATAAATATGGCTTTTCATGTAAGCTTCATCTCTATGCTTATGTTTAAGCCCAACTGGGGCCAAAGAGAAATGACAGTTTGGCTAAAAAACTCAATGTATCTTGGGACAATTCCCATCTTGCACTGTCAGCACATCTGCAAGAAATGCTGTCACCAAATTGGGTTGGCAGCAAGGTCAGGTTGCAAAGGCTGCCAGTGATTGGAAGAAACATGCCCAAAGAGCCAGTGCTCTTAAAACCCTAGTGGG
>NW_009723969.1:14891-17571 GCF_000703405.1 Apaloderma vittatum | reverse complement strand
CCGCCTGGCCAGGTCCCTCTGCAGCGCTCTCTGACCCTCCGGCACATTGACACTCCCCCCCAGCCTGGAGTCATCTGCAAATTTACCACAGGTAGACTCAATGCCCTCACCCCGTGAAGAAGTTAAGGTGTCAGTACTCTGCCGAGAGTCTTGTTGGTGTGTTTCCCCCCCAGTGCCTGAGCAAACCCACTGGTGATCACAACCCCTGGTCCAGACCCCAGCCCCAGCGACTCAGACCCCTCGAGCCCCTTCCTTCAGCACCTCCCGCTTTGAGGCACCGTCATAAATCAGAGCCGCCGCTCCAGCTACTGCGGCGCTCCCAATTTAGAAGAAGTACCAGCCACGGTCATCTGTCAAGACTACGGCATCTTTATAATGCATTAGAAAAATTCTCTGAACCCATCACATTACAACTACCAGACACCCGCAGAGGAATGAAACATTTTAAAAATTTATTTAAGGGATTCAACTAGCCTGCGAGCTACCAATGGAACTAGCGAAGATGATTAATTTTCCAACCGCTCTAAGAACTATTCATAACGCTCGTCTATTTATTCCATTTACAGATTCGAAATACCAGTTGCAATGGAACATTTAATATGCCACCATTATAAAGGGGAAACTGTTGACAACTGTGCCAGAATATACATCCTTTTCATCCCGCCGTTCCTCTGAGAAGATATTGGTACACAAGCTCCTACAAATCATATTTCCCAAGTGATTCCCAGAATGGGAAGCAACAACAGAAAAGCAATTTTTTTTCAAATGCTCACGCAATCCATTGCGATAAGATTTTTATTTTAATGGCAGTATTGAACAGTATACATTATTCAGATACTCCCTGAAAAAATTAAACATGGTTTTAAACAGTTCTCATGATGTACTGAGATATGCGTGGTGTTAATAGTGAATATTTTGATTTAATGGGATTTAATAATCTGTTTAGATGAACTACTTAATGTTCTGATGATTGCCAATACTAACATCCAAGGCTCAAGGAGTTTCACACTTGTGACAATATTGTATTTTTTCCAGTTTTGATCAACTGATTAGTTTTTAATGTTAAGTATGCCTTGCCCTCACTTGCAGTTTGAATGTGTTTACTTAAACCAAAAAATATTTTGCATCTCAATTATTATTTTATACCACAGCACTGAATGGAATTTAAGTCAATACATTATTCATAAAGCAAAGACAAGAGAAAAAAACAAAGCTGTGCACTTCTTTCAAAGACTTCAAATTACTAAAACATACCATATTTATGCATGCGATATTTGATTGTGTGTGTGTGTGCCTTTTTTTCCCCCCCCCCGCTTTTCTTTTTTTAATCACAAGTTTGTTGTTTTCAGATCAGGAGATGCCAAAAATCCAACACCAAACAATTTTTGTTTATAATTAAGGCAATCATCAATCCAAGGATTGTAGTCCATTTTATTTCATCTCTACATCAAAAAAAGCAATTTAAAAAAATTAAAATTCCCTTGAAAAGGTAAGATAAATGAAAATGGAAGTGCCTTCACATAATAACAGTAAGCTGACCCTCTGGGAAATGGTTGACTTTCTCAATTCAAGGTATTCAAAGCTCATTCAAAAGTGTTCATTTGGAATGCAGATATCAAAGATGATGCAAATGTTCAAGAGAAAATTAAAACTTACCAGATGTTCTAATCCAGCTTTGATGTTTCCAGGGTCCCTGTAACAGAAGAACAGAAGTTCTAAATAGTTGCTAAACCCTTGTCTACAACAATTTATGTTTAACTCAGAAATGTCAAAGCCATGTAATTTCTCGAGGACGTACAGTTTTTACTTTTAATAATCATTGCAATATCTAAAAACTCTGAATTATCTCAACGCGCAAGGACAGAATTATTTAAAACCTCACATTTTACCTGCCCTGAAGTTGTTAAGAACTGCAACGCAACATGATGCTCTTTCAAAAAGCATTTTTTAATATAATTATCCCACTGTTCACACTGGAAATAAAGCAAGCCAGCGCATGACACTCTGTATCAAATCCGCGCTCAGCGGCTCACGCTTCTGCTTTGCCATGACTTTGGTAAGAAAATTCTGTGACTGTTTATGAAGGTGATGGACTGAATGAGTCACATGTGAACTAACTAGCTCACGGCAGCCCCACTGAAACTTTGCATTTGACTCCTGAAAAAATACAAACAGGCAGATTCAAAAACCAAGAAGTAACGTCACACAAAGGCGGCTGCAAAACCCAGGACACAGCTATCGAAGTAAAAACACTGAAAAGCAAGGAGAACTCGGAGCAAACTCAGCCCATGAGTAGTTCAGGCAATCAGCTACTGAACTGCTGAGTGCAGTACGCACTTGTCATATTAATTTTTCGCCAAGTTATTAAACTGTATCAAACCACAAGGGCAAAAAACCTCAACGACGTCCCTCGGAGGCAGCAAACCGCGAGAGGCTGAGGCTCCTCTCCTCTAACACTTGGTATGGGTTGTGGAAGGCACAACGGGAAGTCAAGTATGAAGTTTTACTAAATACTCAATAAGGCGATGTTCAATTACATTTTACAACCTCGTTGTACTGTATTTCAGGCTTTTTACAGAAAGTTTTATTTATCTTTTCCTACAGCTTTCCAAACCTGCCTGCCATGCGATTTTGTTCTATTTGCATACATCGTGAACTAAGCAAGAGGAAACGATGAGAT
>NW_009723969.1:0-14860 GCF_000703405.1 Apaloderma vittatum | reverse complement strand
TCCCTACACCGATATTTCGAAGCAAAAAATACATTATACGTTTAACTAGAACTCATCCTCCATGCCTATTTTTGAGGTGCTAAATGGCCTTGAAGAATTCAAACTCCGTGGAAGCAGGGTCCCAGGAGCTCCCAGGCACTGGCGCGGTCCCTGCCCTGCTTGCACTCCGTTCCCAGCACCGTCCCCATCATGGCTCCATCAAATATCTGCACGACTCCTTTCGCCGTGTGCTGAAAGCAGCCCTGATTCAATTATAGGTCTCAAAACTGATAAAAAACGGCCTGAAGTGGAAAATGCGAAGAGATTATTGGCAAATGAATAAAGATTTGTATCGAACTAACATGCACGAGTACAGCACGGTTGGGTTGTTGGTTTTGTTTTGCTGGTTTTTTTTAATCATTCCCTGTCTTAAGTCTTCTGGGAACAGCAAGTTTCCCTTCCCCTCATGCAGCACATCGATTTCTGAATTAGACTGCAATATTAAATAATTAATATACTTGCCATGATTGATGTTTTGCATTAGTTGAATATTAGGTTATCAATCAAAATCCACTTGGTTTAATGTAATAATATTGAAAAAGTGTCACTGGCTGTTCATCCAATTTGTAGTTGAGGCAGTACAGAGAGTAATATCGGTGTAACGCACGGCTCTAACGCAGGAAACACAGCGGTTGAACACACACGAGGCAAACGACACCGAGCTAACCAGGACAAGGTGGAGGTTGTCCTAAATGATCCTTGGGGCACCCGTCACTTCCAATGAAAACCTCTCTCCAGCTGGAGGCTGTCAGGCATCAATCGGCGACGACAACCGGCAAAGCCATGGCAGAATTTTATCTTTCTACTTAGGCATTAATTAGACAAATCAGACTCCCGCTACTACCGTATTTCAAATATCAGGCCTGTTGCTACAGCCCAGCCTAGCACAGAAGCCCAGATGTCTGCAGAATGCCTTAATCATTAACGCCATAACAAAGGGCAAGAGCAGTTTCACGCACATCTAAGAATACTACAAAGAAACGCCATAAGAAAGATATATTAATTTTATATCATTATCAGGTAATACTATTTTACTCAATTTTTACACCACAGGCTTCCCAACAAGATACACATTTGCCTTTCAAACTATCTCCAGTGCACCACTTTTTTTTTTTTTGTGGTTCATTAGCCAAGTTTGGTTTTATTCTTGAGTTTTTCTTTTTTCCATCAGAGTAGCTCTGGAACGGCCAAGGAACTGTGCTGTAAAATACCAGTTGATGTGCATATACTTTTAAGTCATCGATTAAAACCATGAGGCATAATACTCGGGCTAATCCAAATGTTAGCTTTTGGTAATGCCAGGGGGAAAAAAAACCCTGCAGCTGAGCTAAATTTGAATCATGGTCATGAGGGACCCGTAACAACAAGCCAGGAATTCAATTAAGCAAGTGTAGCCAGCTTTCAGATTGCTGAAAACCATAGTGGAGGGAACTCACTGAGGCAGCGCTAAGTCATGAGTAGTAGTTCCTTTACCTGCAAACTAAACTGAACTAAAAATATTCTCTAGCCACTTGCTGGAAATCTTGATTTTCACCTGGACATGTTTGTGTTCATAAAAGCAGGTCCCTATATAAAACTGACCATTTATTAAGGGAGCTGAATAATATGCAACAGATACAAAATACCCAAATTGTAGCCATTCTAAAACAAGATTTCACAAATAATTTACTTTTTAACTGTACAGCAGTTTCACGCAGGAATTGTAGAACTAATATTTGGTTTTGCACAACAGAGCTAAACAAATTTCTGGGTGTGCTTCTGCATGGAACTCTGGAGCAAAGCACCCTCAACAAGTCACAGTCTTACCATCAGATCACAACGCCAGGGCCTTATTTTATTATGATGAGGCTATCTAAACCCAAAGAAATCTCAGAGATATTTTTACTTATCAGTAAAATAGGCAAGTGGGCTTGGTAGTAGGTCTCTGTTACACTCTTTAAAATGATAATTATAAAAGCTCTTCAGATACAAAAGCTCTTGGGATGAGTAGCATCATGCCGGAAGCATCCTGCAATTAAAAAAAAAATAAAAAATACTCCAAACGAAAATAAAACCACTTCAGTCCACATTCTTCAGTTCCTCTCATGTTGTTATCAACTCATTCTCAACACTTCCCTTGTACCTGCAGCTATTAATTTTCTTTGCCCCAGACTTTTCGATTAGAACCCACAGGCCACAGAACAGTTCTACAGATTATCTGAGGATAACTCGGGACGAAGGGCCCCTGGAGGTCTCCAGTCCCACCGCTGCTCCAGGCAGGGTCAGCTGCGAGGCCAGACCAGGCTGCTCAGAGCTTTCTCCAGCTCAGTCTTGAAAGGACCACGTCCCTGGCCACCTGATTAAATGTCCTCGCTGGGAGCATCTTCCCTTTTACCCAGCCCAAATGCCTCTGGTTTTTATTATTTTTTTCCCCCCAATCTGTGCTGTTTGCATCTTTCCTCCCACCACACACCACTTCAAAGAGCCTGCCTCCTTTCTCCTCGGTGACCTCCCTCCTCGTCAGCCGAGGCGGCTGCTGTCAGGTGCCCTCAAAGCCACCTCTTCTCCAGGCTGAGCCAGCCCAGTCCCTCAGGTCCCCTCCCAGGGCAAGCGCTGCGGCTCCTGGCGTGAACTCCACACCGAGCAGTCCCAATGTCTTGATTTTTTCTCCTCAGAAGCCAAACGAATAAACAAACCACCTCACCCATAGCAAGGCCTTCGGCAGAACCCCCTCCAGTTCCACTTTATCAGCTGGGAGCTGCACAGAACGAGGTCGGACACAGCGGTTTGGGTCAGGCTGCAGCACCCTCTCACATAAAGGTCCAGCTCTGCTCTTCCCGAATGCCAACGTGTTAGTGGTGGCGACGAGGCAGTGTTCTCCCAAGTGGTTATTGATCATTTTCACAGAGCTCTCTCTTAATCTCTTGGATCATTCGACAAGCATATCGCATTATACTTTCAACAATCTGTCAAGTGTCCTTTTGAATTAATGACCTTTATTGTCCCAGTATTCCTCTCAGACGAAGAACCTCATAGTGAAAGACGTTCCTGGAACAACCTCACGTTTTCCTGTTCTTTATCCTCACATTAAGACACTTCTACATCCAATGGCCTTCCCTACTGATCTTCCTCTGAGTAGCACGCACATCCACTACTTTTCTTTTGCCTGCTGGCAATCACCACGTGTATTCTGGATAAATAAACTACACTGACATGGCCAAAGTGAGGAAGAGTCTTAACAAATGTAGCTCTAGTAGGAGTGAAAGCTATAGAAGAACTTGTCAGCTACCTCTAGACCTTTCTTTTGGTATGTCATCCTTACTTTAGCAGGTTGGCCTCATGCCTTTGCCTCATGATTTTCTGTTTCTGATACTCATGGTCTTCTCAAAGCTGATCTGCCAAGAGACGCTTCACTTGCTAGTAGGCACTGTAAAAAAAAAACCATTCGAACTAATCTAAATCAGATTCAGGTAGGGATTTTATTACGCTAGCCTTGATACTCAATCTAGCAGCATTGCTGATACTCCAAATTTCTGACTAAATCCCAGCAAACACCACCACCATCCGTCAGTAACAATTTCCTTTCTTTCTCTCTCAGCATGTGGAAATCCCCCACCTAAAACTCTGCCAACCTGTGGCACGATCGTCTCTCCGAATGGCGAGTTTAAAGACCAACATCTCATGATTTCCCAGACTAGAGCTGGGCCCTTTATATTCCTGGGAAGAAGAAAATTAGGTTCCACATGATTACACGCTATTTAATTCTACCCTGGGATAGCCCAAGATAGAGAACTGCTCCCTCACTACTTATCATTATATATAATTCAGTCTTTGCTGGCTTCACTTTCCTCAGCCTCACCAGTCTGTGCAATCCAACTGAAGGTATTCTAGGTATCAGCTTTTAGAGGAGGAAAACAAGCGATAGGATTCTTTTTTCCCCCTGAATTTTTTAGCTTTTTTCTAACTTTTATGTCACAGAATAAGGCATCATGTGTACTCACACACACAGTTACAACTGGATGGAGAGCCTGAACAGTGCACTCGCAACCTCATCACCATTTCGTGATGCATTTATGCAAATATTTAAACCATGTTATATCCTGGAAGAGCTTCCCTGACTTGTCTTAAAGAACATGCCAGACATCAAGAGTAAAACAGTCATGGCCAGACCACGCCTTTGCTGAATTCCGGTATAGGGAAAAAAAAAAAAAAAGTAGTATTTTCTCCCTACTAGCAACAACTAGAATAAAAGCACAGGTTTATTATGTTTGAAGTTCTTCCCAGAGCTAGCCTGAATTTCAGCTTCAGAGTTCGAGAGTCCTGGCTGCAGTTTTTGGACATGGAGACTCCCATCATATTCCACTAAATTTTATAGGTTTTGCATTGTTGTGTTTTCCATAAAATTATAGGCTAATGTTTCCAAATCTGACTTCAGACCACATCTACTTCTTTCAGTAGGCTTTGAACGATACAACAAAGATGACATAAAAATCCAAGTCCTTTGCCTGTCCTCTCCAATACCGTTTTTAAGAGGACAGTGCTGGTTCTCCTGGAAGAGCAGCTAAATCTGCACCCCTTGACTCTCGATGACAAGCCGGTCCAACACCACGCCGACGGGCTGGCAGAGGTACAGAAACAGAAAACCAACAAACACCTTGCTCTTCAGCACAACTACTTTACCTCTTCTGGGTTATAAAGAAAAAACTGAAGAGTACGGCTACACTTTTGGCAGCCCTAAGTGGAAGTTAGATCTGAGGGAGTATATAAAAGGCAAAAGAAGGAAACCGTAAACAAAAGCTCTTTCCTCCTGCCTCTCTTACACAAAGATAAAGGAAAAAAAGTTGACTTTTTTGAAGGGAGCCAAACAACACACGCGACCAATATTATCATAACAAAAATCAAAATCTTCACAATCTACTACTTACGTAAGTCACACAAAGAATCTCAGAACTCCACGTAGCCCCAAAGAGAATCCCTTGACAGCTGTAATGGCTTTAAGAGTTGTGGCTCCTTGTAACTAAAAATCCCATTTTCTTCCATCAGTGGAGATCCAACCCATCAACAAAACGACTACGAAACAAAATCGTGAAAACAACTTAGCAGTGCAATGCCAAGATGAGAGAGGGTACGGGTGAGGAGAAAGGCAGGGCAGTAATCTGGCTGTTACTCTGACAGCACTAAACATCCAGGAAACCAACATAATACGTTAGCTGAGAATTTTATTCTGCACCTAAGAGCTCAACAAGATGAGATTCAGCTAAACTAGTAATTTTATTCTTCTCTGTCCAGTCTTTTGTGCAGAACAAACTCTCATCAAAAAGAGCGAACGGTTAGAGGATCCTACGCTCTGCTAGGAAAGCATCCATGGCATTTTTGGGAGAAGTGTGGAATGTTGGTTTGCTCGCTCTTAACATCAGATTCAGGTGACCTGGAACCGATCCTGAAGCGTAAAGCGTGCTCAGGAACTCCCTCACCTCCACCACTCAAATAATTTATTTCACTGGGGAAAAAACGGCAAGAAGTTTGGCCGATTGCTAATAAATTTAGACGTAACAAAGATTTGAGAAGATCATATGAAGGTCACTTATCAGAGGCAGGAATAAAAGCAGAAGTCACCCCCAAAGACAAACACACACCGAGTACCTCGGAAATGCTGAAGAACTTGGTAGAATAGAACGCAAACTAAATTGAATCATGCTAAAACCAGGGACTTTAAACAGGACACAAGGTGAAACAATTTCCATAATATGTTATCGTAGAGAGAAGAAAAATCAGTACCCAAGAGACCTTATCAAATATTCAAGAAGAGGGAAAAAAAAAAATATGTATATAACCTTGGCTCACAGAGTAAAATCCAAGATTTTATGCTACTGAAATAAATGTTGATATTAAATAGGTAGGTTGGGGATAAACGCCAAAATACAGTACCGATAGAATCAGTATTTTCAAATAGACCTTAGGGAAAAAAAATCCCTTTTTTTGCATGAGTATTTCTCAGATAAATGACAGCCAAAGTAACCATCCCAAAAGCTCCCAATTCCATTTCACCAAGATTTCAGGTCAGATACAGAAACCCTATAAATTATCAAAGCAGGTTTCTTTATCCTGGTTGGCAGTTCCAACCGTTCCTCAGATAAACCTGCCAACTCGAAGGGCCTCGTAACACACGTCCTTGGAGTTTTTATATACATGGACTGGTTTTTTGCTCTGGGTTGCGAGTGGGTGGGTGGGATTTTGTCCTCCTGGTTCGTTGCACGGGGCTTCCCTTCACAAAGAGTAAAACCTTGTTAATCGACGTTTGCATCCCTAACGAATATGAGTAATTAAGCTTCGGGCTTTGGAATGTCATCGTCTCTGTTAACCAGACGATTTGGTAGTCTTAAATAAATTAGACAACTTTGGCCTGCTTTACCTTTTCTGTAATATTATTTAGTAGATATTCAATTAAAACACATCCTGTAGGTGAAAGTGTATGAAAACATTTCCGTAACGGACGTTAGCGGCAGTAGGAGGTGTTGCTAATTAGCCTCAAAGTACAAAATAAATGACAAAAGTAGCAAAAAGCCCAGCGGCGTAAATGCACCGAACGCTGCGCTGAATATTAAACAAAGCGAAGCAAGTTTTAATGTTGGTAAGCAGAACTATGGTAAAAACTCTCTGGACTAGTAAAGAGTGTTACAGGTTAATGAGGAACATATAAAGAGTGCACCATAATTATCATACCCAGCACCTTACCATCTGTGTTTGGATGGCTGCAGAATATAAACACAGTTTATCAGCATCAAGTCTGAAACTAATTACACATGTATTTCTATTAGCATGCTGTTGGGATAAATATTTAAAATGTTCCGTTCTCCTCAGCTGCACTCAACTCTCGGTACTGAAGAATATTAAGTTTAAGTCAGTGGGAAAATTTAAATGTTCTAAGCACTAAAACCATTTGAGCGCAATCAATTTTCCATTTTCTGAAAGCTTCTCAAATCCTCCTCATTCAGCCAATTATTACTGTACTTAACCTAATGAAATTTTATTCCGCAGGAACAATACTATTCTTAAACAAATTTTTGAAAAATATAAGATTAAAAACTTCTAGACAAAGAATAAACTCCCAGAGAAAAGATGCAAATAAAATTACTATCATAATCTTTTGTTTTTTATTTGCAAGTATAAAACCGAAGAGAAACAAAAGCACGGAACATAGCATCTGTCATATCAGAATATAAAAAGATGATCCTGGCACAAAATGAAAAAGCTCTAATTCATTTGCAAATCAAGCCTGCCAGTTCTATTTCAAGCTGGCGGTAACTGTCAAGAGTTAACAAGATAATCACTTTCAATCCTGCCTTCAATGGTACATTACACTGTTATTCCATTCAATAAGGCCGTTCTTTGGGACACTAGATGAATGGTTTTCATTTCTAACTCACACAAAAAGTTGCAAAAAAAATCCACGGGGCTTAAGAAAGAAATCCCTTTACGGGCATTTATCTGCCGGCACTTGCTTTTAGGCAAAATGAGATATTTGGATACATCGGTGTCCATTCACTTCCTCTATTCCTTCAGGCCCTCAGTCTGTTGATAAAAAAAAAAAAAAAGGCACCCAAGGAAACCTGAAGCCTGTTTTGGTTTGGTTTTCGGGTTTTTTTTAAACTCTCTGTGCCCATTAAACAAGTTTTGTAATAATGTTTTGTAAATACTCGAAGAATACCCAGCACCGTATCTGAACGGATCCATCTTGGCCTCAGTTTGTTATCAACTGTACAAAAAAATAGCACATGCTTGTGAAAATTGTTCTTAGGCAAACAATAACCAGTTCCTCCTTCAACGTTTGACAAAAATAAAGTTACTAATTAAAGGCACTCTGCCTATGAAACAAGTGAATCTAGAATTTGTCTGTATTCCTTATTCGTAATCTTTCTGTAAGACTGTGCTATGTGTTCTTCCAAAAAGGATAAAAATCTCATAGAAATTGATTAAGTCATTAAATATTTAAAAATTATTGCTGGCATACAACTTTTTACTAGCCTCCGTGAAAGAAAAACCCTTTTGCTCATTGCTCAAAATTCACATTGTAAGATGCCACCTGCCCGTGTCGCGCAGATATAAATTCCAGTATTGAGTATTCTGCAGTGACAACTTACATCTTCTGTGCCAACTTCAGAAACAAATCACCGACTCTTTGTCTTCCTCTCTTCCGTTAAAGCCCCACAGGTCACACTTCACAGAACAAAGCTAATATCTATACAGCACTGTCAATACCCATCTGTACCTACACTTTATTTCTATTTTTTAAACAGGATAGTATCAATTTTCCTCAAACTCGGAGACCCATCTCACCAGCCACTTCTTACGCTATTTGCACACCTTACAGGAAGATTTTTGATCGCCTTTATAATCCAGCACTACAAGTCACACAACTTTTTCCATACGCCCCTCGTGCAAATGCTCCTTTATAGTAAGAGTTTCTTCTATGAGAAATCTAAACACCAGAAGTTACCGGCAGACGCTTTTTTGTTCTTTGCACTTCACAAGTTTCTTCAGAGGGTCTAAAAAGAGAGATGTTCTCTATAATTAAAAAAAAATAAACAAATACTGTAACAAAACCAGAACCTAAATGCCTGTGTTTATGTAGCATTAAAACACAGTAATTTTTGCTGCCCTAGCGCTCCTCTGGCTTCCCAAAAAGAAAGAATATAAAATAAAAATGCATTACAAGTTCGCACAGATTGGAAGGACCTTGAAAGAGCACTTAGGACACAAATTCATAGAAAGGGAACAGATGGACTTCAAATAGCAGGCCATGGCTTTAGGTGAGACTAACGCAGCCCCTAAAAAAAGAGGAGCCTGCCGTAGAACTTTGGGATGTGTTTCCTCGCTCCCAGTACAACGTCAGCAGGGCTTAGAAATAAATAGTTGCTAAAAAACCAAATAACCAACCACGAAAACCCAACCAAAGTCATCCTCCATCCTGTAAAGCAGACACTGGGAATAAAAAGCAAAGACAAGCAGCAGCGTAATTCTTCAGCCAAGGCAGGGCTTTGTTCCCAGCCCTCACAGCTGAGGAGTTCCCCCAGCTCAGACGAAGGACCAGGACGACCCGACGGTCCCGGCCACGCGCATTTTAAGGCCAAAGGCTCCAAACAGGTGCTCTCACGTGTCTGTCCTTACGGAAAGCGCGTGCAGCGCTTTGGCAACCGTGGTCAAGTTGAGCAGAGCCCCACAAAACGTCACTTGACTGAAACTCCACCGCGTGCGACTGCCTTTGATCCAATTTTAGCACGCTGAAACCCGGCGCTTTTTTAGGCATCGCTGTTGGGAGGTATAAAAATCCAATTTGTAAATGCTTTTTTGCTGTTCCTCTTTGTGTCCCCGCAGTTTGATTTTGTCACTTCAGTTTAACTCCTCCAGGTTCTTTCATCTGGCCTGAATTTATCTCCCTAAGGAACGCAGGGGCACACTCGGAACACACTCTAAATGTTTCAAGTATGTTTAAACGTCAGGCAGGCACAGGTTTTTCATTCCCGTAAAAGGTAAAGAAATTCTTCTTCTCCTGAAAAAAAAGCTGATCTACTTGATCTCAGAATATTTAGTTTCTATCTCCTCAACTACTCCAGCTAACACAGCTTGTGGCATTACCGGTGATGAGACTTGCGTTTCAGGCTATAATTCACAATTTAATAGTTTGTTTCTATTACAACTCAATGTAGCCCTGAAGAAAGCCTTTGCAAGTCTCTCGGTTTCTGTGAGACAGAATTGCCTTGACAATATTTTGATATTCAATACTAAAGACCTTCAGAGCTGTCAAAAAAAAAAAAAATAATAATCTGCCACACTTGGAGCTAGTCACAGTGGATTTGTACCTAAGACATGGAGATTGTAGAGAACAGGCTAATTTCCTTAAATTACCTGACAAGGCTAACAGGGCTCTTCATTCCGACAGCAATTAACTCTGCTCGTTCAACAGCAGCGCTAACACTAACAGGTCTCTATCTTGCTTATTTGTTATGACTTTCTCCAGCATTTGCAACGGCCTCTGACTACAGAATTTTACAAGCCTGTTATTCTTTGAGAACATCAATCAAGGCTAAAATTGCTCTTGGTCTTGTGCTTATTTCACATCTGCTCCTCAGAGAGAAGCTTCAGAAGCAAGAGACGCAATCAGGATGTTGCTGAAAACACTGATAGTGCCCAGAACTTGAGGTCCAAAACATCACGGGGAGTTAAGCAAAGAAGAAAAGATCTGAGAGTTCCAGCAAATCACAACTTACGGGTTTTTTTGTAGGAAATTTTACATCCTACAACCTGCCAAGCAATGCCACCCAAACACTTTGTGCTGGCTGAGTTGCACCAAACCCTCCTGAAGGCTTCAATATGTTCTTTAACTGTTAAATCTGCTGTTCTTACCTCATCACATTGGTCTTATTCATTTTACTCTCCAAAACGCTTGCTTTCAATCATATGCTTTTAACCTTTCACTACCATGAAAGGCTAACATAATCTATTTTATTTGGCATTTATCATTCGCAGCACTTCACAGAGAAAGTCTGTGGAGAAACCAGAGAGCAGGACCGGCTTCGCAACCGAGAAGTGGCCAGCCAGAATCTTGCTGGGCAACTTGTATTTGGGCATTCCTTCAATGAAATTCAAATAATTAGCATTGCACACTACTGATTTACCACCAAGAGGACCAAAATTAGAAGAAAAGACAAAAATAGAAAACATGTCTCGTTCTACAGCCAAGTTTTCCCTCAAAGGTTATTTTTTTCTAATATGAAGCCAAGAGATTCCTGAACAAAAATTAGTACTATAAACACAGCAGGCTCCAAGGAAACTTGGATCTTAAGCAATTTGGAACTTGAAGACTAAATTCAGCACTTCCCACTGTACCTGCAAATACTAGGGGGAAAGTGAAAAATCCCACGAAAACAACTTCTGAGCAAATAAGTGAACAGATCCCTCCATGGCAGCAATTCCTAGAGGATTCACAGCCGTCACAGAAAGTCGTGGAAATGCACACGATCAGGCTGATGACCGAGCAAACATTTCTGGCAGAAAGAATTCCTAACCTGAAAAAAACCCCCCAACTAATATCCAACCACCACCCCGAGTTACAAACCTAACTAACAAGCAGCAGCCACACCTCTCAAAGGCCACTTCACGTTTTCAGCAGCTCTGTTCTTTGGGCTGCTCTGGAGAGGCTGGAGCTGGACGCTTATTACTTCATAAAAGCACCTTTAAATCACTATTTTTTTTAGCTGTTCACCTCAGTTAACACCATTGAGGACAGATGTGCTGAACCTCCACAGAGCTCCCTCGACAGATTTTGTACCAATATGAGATGATGAATTCGGCCGTGGGAATGGTTTTATCCGATCATGTAGCCCCTCCAGCCCTCCCCTACCTGGCTGCTGGTGAAGGACTTCCTGAACCACCGCAGCCTGACGCACCGAGCCAAACCAAAGTGGCGCTGGCTTACTTTAAAATGTTAATTTTGACAAGGTAGAGTTCGGCATGGTTGCCCCAACCATCCCAGAGTCAGCCGCCTTTGATGGTACATCAAGCTTTTATACTCTTTCGAAGGAGGAGCAGACACCAGAGCAAGCAACCCCTTTGCTAAAAGAAAAACGTGCCACCACGCTCTCGTGCTACCAGCCCTAAGGATTTTTCTCTCCTTTATTACAATACTGTTCGTACTTGTCTCACTTCCCTCTTCTTGAGAAATACATTCCAGGCAGTCTTACTGATGTTAAATACCACACAAACACTTTGCTAGCTACTATTAAGAGACCACGGTAGAGAGCATCAGAGTTCTGTGCTCTGAAAGATTAAAGTCAGACTTAAGGAAAAAATAACGTTACAAATTCAGAACACAGAATGATTGTGCAGACTGACCTAAACAAACTGCACATTGATATTGCCAGGAAGAAAAAAAAAATAAATCTAGCATCTTGGCTTTTTTCCTAGATTCTCAGTTTGGCTGCAAGTTATAATCACAATATATGAAATTTCTATGTCTTGGCAAAGAAGTGCCACAAACCAGTGTCCCCAGAAACTGGAACTGTTCCAAGCAATCAACCACATGCATGGTAACAACGGTCAGGAGTGAGCGGCCTTTTACACAATGGCATGACAGGATAAGCCACCTACTTAACTTTCTGCTCAAGCAAGATACTGCAAAGTTACGTGGACGCTTGCACATAATCATTTTCGGTCATTCCAAACAGGTCAGGATGCTGTTATAACAACATAAGCACACAAATATAATATTTTTACATATATATCTCTATCGTTCCTCTGGTGATAGTAGCTTTCAGTCAACAAGGTCAGCCTGCAAGGTTGTATTTGGTGGGTAACTGTCACAGCAGAACCAACAGCAGACAATGGCAGAAACTGGAAGAATCAGCTGAAGAAATCGAAAAATAAAGTTGAAAACCTCATATTGATGTGCAATGAAGGGGAAAACAGCCTGTTAGCTCTGCGTATTTTTTTGCCCAGCAGCAGCACAAAGCACAGCATAAGCAAAATCTCTGGTAAGGTTCAAACTGTGGGTAAGATGGCTGGAAATCATTTCAACCCCAGAGAAAATCTGCAAACTCTGCCCAACAGCTGAAATTCTTTATCTTGGACATCTATTATGACAGAAGTTGCACAAACCACTGGGAAACAAGGTCTGGTCTTTGTACGGGTAACACAGCCTTGTACATTTTCTTGGGGTACTGCAAAGGCACACCAAGACCCAAAAAAAAGGTCTGGTTCAAGGTTTTTATTTTGCCCATTCTATGTGTGGCACTTGCGTCATTCGTCGTGACTACGGTAACAAGAAAGGCTGAAATTAGCGCTCTCCAGAGCATCTCCATGCTTGCAGGATGTCAGCGGATGGGATTGTCGAATGACAAAAAGCCAAGCACTGAGAAATATTTGAGAACACTATAATAGCCCAGCACCAGGTAGAATATGTTTTTAAAATTAAAATACAGACCCCAAAGTCATAGCCAAGGGAATTCGCTATCTCTTGAACGTGGAATTGATCTGAATGCAATTACTTTACTCTTTTTAGCTCCATTTGACTTTGAACTAAACATCAATTAGTGCACAAACATAACACCGCAAGATCTGTTAACACCAATACTGATTTTTCCATAGAAGATCTAAAGCAAATTTATTGGCCTCCGTTTAATAGCTTTCAGCAGTCCCAAATATCGCACCAGAAAGCTCAACTTCACTTTCCGACGGTCACTTAAACCCTTAATTCTCACGATAAAACTCGCTCGGCCTTAGTTTTAAACCCCTCAAATTAGCAACCAAGACACCACATAATATATGCCATCAGCATCGGTCTTCTCTGAAAAGCTGGGACCTTCCAGTGCTTCAGCTGCGAGACGAGCCATTGAGCCACGGCCAATGTAAGCTCATTTGAATAATCAATATGACAACCTTATTTTTCTAATGCAAACAGGATTGATACAGTAAGGTGTCTCACTGCCACATCACAGTCATGGCCTCTTTTAACCCTTAATTAGATTTAGGCGATTATCCCTGCTCTTCCTTACAAGTGTACAGCCCGGATAAGAGATGACAAAAGCTATCTGCCACTTACTCAGCCTTTGCAGACTGCAGGTTATCCAGGGAGATACAGGGGAAGATCAGCAAACAATTGTTATTCATATCATCGACAGTTTTAAGATAGTCACAGTTTTCCATACATGCGAAGGGAAAATAGCCCAGAGCATTAGGTAAATGCAAAACGCTTTAAGAACATCAGGGTTACGCAGATGGAAATTCAAGGTGATGTTAGGGAGTTATGTTTAATTCAAATCGGTTATCACAAAAAAAAAAAGAAAGAAAAAATAAGTCTCTAGCAATTATTTGCTTTTTCAGACAGGAAACACCAAGTTTTCAAGAGATCTGTGTTCATTGGGGTTTTTGTGTGTAACACTGAGTATTTGACATGGCTATTTCTAAAAAAAATAAAAATTAAATAAATCAAAGTTAGAAACAGCAATCCCAATACAATTACATAGCTAAACAAAGTCCTAACAGACAGAGAAGATCTATTACAGAAATGTAATCACATTTCATTTACAAGAACTCTTATCTCAAGCACTTAAACATAAAATTTAAACAGTTTTCCATTTTATTGTACTCAGTATTTGAGCTAATAAGATGTAAAAGTATAATCATGTTAGCAACATTTCTATTGCATTACATAAACACAGTACTAGATTAAAGGCAAACCAGGAAGAAGAAAGCATGATGGTGCATATAAAACTAAACGCTTTATTTCTCCTGGCAGAAATAAGTATCCCTGGTATCACGTGTGAAAACTGCCACACTAAAATTAGATCTTATGTTCACAAAATGCCTATTCCCATTCTGACAAAAAAAAAAAAAAAGTATTATCCATCTGTGAACGTGGTTATCATGCTTGGGTTATCATGCTTTTTTAACCAAAAAAAAAAAAAAAAAGGTATTCTCCTGTAGTAGGTTTTTACTAGCAGGCTACACAATCACAGGGATCATTTATCCAACTCAGGTGCAACCCACTCGGAACTGGAGTGGAACGTCACGAACTGTTTAAAAAGACATTTGGACAGCACTTACAAAATGAACGAAATGTAATATATTTTTTAAAACATTGTATGGCACATACCATGACTGAAGACCCCTCACCAGCAACACTCTGCACTCAAGGTGCAGTAGATGACAACAATCTCTGCACGGCTTCTCTGGGCTTTTTCCCACTGAGTAATCCCCACCACTCCTCCCACTTTTCTGCTCTTTCCACGTTGGAGTTGGAAGCAGAAGGGCACTGGCACCAGCACAGATTAGGGGTCGTCCTGCT